>NW_010108042.1:27012-28688 GCF_000699245.1 Pterocles gutturalis | reverse complement strand
CACTCATGAGAAAAAGCAGGATGCAACTGCAGAAAAAGCCAGTGCTACTGCATCTTCTGTGTGGTTTGCCAGCACATCCTTACCCACACACCATCCGCGTTACCTAAGGCTCTTTAGATTGCTGCTCCATACTGTGATAATCACATATATTAAGAACTTTTTATTTTAAACATTTTTAAATAAAAAAGCACTGTACCGAGTGTAGGTGCCCAGGCGCGGGCAGCGGGGCTGCAGGAGGGTCTCTGTGAGGAGGCTGCCCCGGGCCGAACACAGCCGGTTCCAGCCGGCTCCAGCCCCCCCACCGCAGGGCACGGCTGAGCCCCGCTGACAAGGTGGGGCTGCCTCGGGGAGAACATGTGTAAGAAAGGGCAAAACACCACATAGCGGAGTGTGAGGAAAAAAGGTGAGAGAAACAGCCCTGTGAGCACCAAGGTGAGAGAAGGAGGAGGGCAGGAGGTGCTCCAGGCACCGGAGCAGGATTCACCTGCAGCCCGTGGAGAGACCATGGCGGAGCAGACAGACAGCCTGCAGCCTGCACAGGACCCCACGCAGAAGCAGGTATATCCTGGAGGACTGCAGCCAGTGGAAGGACCCACACAGGCAGCAGAGGTGGGTGAGGAGGAAGGCATGGCAGAGAGGAGCTGTTATGGACTGACCACAGCCCCCATTCCCCATCCCCCTGCACCACCTGGGCTCGGGGAGGCAGAGGAGTCGGGTATGAAGGAGTGAAGTTGAGCCTGGAAAGAAGGAGGAAGGCAGGGGGAAGGTGTTGTTTTCATTTGTCTCTGCTTCTCACTGTCCAGAACTATTTTGAATTGGCAATAAATTGAACTAATTTTCCCCAAGTTGAGTCTGTTTTGCCCATGATGGCAACTGGTAAGTGACCTCCCTGCCTTTATCTCGTCCCACAAGCTTCACCCTGTCCTGCTGAGGAAAGGGAGTGAGAGAGCAGCTTGGACGGGTATCTGGCCAAGGTCAACCTACCACAAGCACTGAAATAAGAAATATACACTGTTCTAGAAATTATGGACAGCTTCACACCAGGTATTTTGTTAATTAAATACAAAACACTGCTTTAAGTCATCAATACAAAAAATCTATCACAGTTATAGGGGTTTGTAATTATAGCTAAGAATTATAGAAGAGGTTAACAGATGAAGGTTTATCTGTCTTTTATAACAACAATATTTAATAAAATTGTTAAATAGCTCAGTGGAAAATACACCAATCCTTGTTATTTCTGCAGACTGAAAACAGTGAAAGCCTTCCCCTGCTCAAGGTTTTCTAGCAAGCTTTTGATTGCAGCACAGGCAAACAGATTCCAACATTCTGCCTAGACAACTAATTTTGGTATTGGAAGAGGCATGTTTAACCCCTATAGTATAATCAGTGGCAAGAGAAAGAAGAACACCATAAGAAGAGTAGGTGGGGAATGGGCCTTTTTGTGTGAATAAGCAATCTAGTCCAAGCTAACAGATAGAGAAATCAAATCAACTCTCCAGACTAAGCCTTAGTTACAGTAATATAAACTTAGAATTATTTAAACGAATGTCTTAGTGATTCAAAAGATAATCTGCTTCATATAAATACTAAATCACTAACCCCTCCACCAAGCCAGATCTCAGGTTTTACAAGATGATATATAAACATGTTCTTATTAATCTACATGAATCAAT
>NW_010108042.1:0-27000 GCF_000699245.1 Pterocles gutturalis | reverse complement strand
GATCTTTCAGCCCTCAGTTCAGATTTATGCTTACTTCTTGGGCAAAGAGCTTACTTTTTTTCCTTCCTCAAGTGCATATGCTGCTCATATCTTATTACCACAATACATCTGTCCAATATATTTATTCCTGCAATATTCTAAGCTTTTTTCTTCATTTAATGTTGCCATTACCAGTGCAACACCACTTTTTGGTTTATTCTTGTTTTAATAGAGAGAAAAGAAAGCTATAAAAAAAAGTCTCCAGAAAACGTCTCCAGCTGATGCAACATTATTATAATTCAGACTGTCCAGGTCCCCTTTGATGCATAAAATATGTGAGGAAAACCAAGTGAGTTTTAGAGCATGTATTTTAGCATTCTCATTACTATTACGTCTAACTTTGTTTTGAATGCATGAAGAACAGCTAACAGATTGTCCTGGTTTCTTAGTTTACCCCCTAACCACATGAACATGATCTTTAAGGGATGCTTTTCACAAGTCAGTAAGGACCAAGGATGTAGCTTTAGGCAGCAACATGCTGAGCAGAAAGAACTATGTTTATGTCTTCTAGATGGACATCAGGGTACTCTTACATCAGACTTTGCTTACTAGTAAATACCCCAGTGATTTAACTGAGAGGATCTATAACCTCTTGCTAAAAAGCAAATGAAAAATCACACAAACATCATTTTGAAACCAACCTATCCTCAGTAAGATGTCTGAATCTATTTATTTTGTAGGTTTTGGGAAGGTTTGGTATATCCTTACTTCCCTTTACTTGGGCACATCTTTATTTTAGTCCTCTCATATTCTATACAACTTCTCTGTAAGAGTGTCCTTCATTTGAAGAGAACAGCTGCTAGCACGGTAATCACAGTGTCTCCGTCTGTGTCAGAAATGGTAGCTAGGAATCCTGTTCTCAATTGTTATTTTTCTGTTCATGACACATCACAGCTGCATGAATAAGACCACTTAAATTTAAGCATGAAAACATTAATTTAAAATGTTTTGTTTGGAAGGATCTGTTATTCAATATCCAGTCCTGCTTTGATCTATTCACAGATTTCAATGCCTCCAAAAAAATTTCAAGCACATCAGCTTTGTCTGAATTCCCTTGGAGAGGGGCGCAGGTGCATACCCACATGACCAGGAGCTATTCCATCACCTAGCCTGCAATTCCATGGAAATCTCATCTTTTCATAGCCAACTGACTACTCCAAACTGGATTCTTAATGGCACATTACCTGGAAATTCAAGTGCAGCCTCTTTTATTTTCAAAGTAACCCATCTGAAGACAGACAGCTAAACTTACTTGTTATGACCATTTAACGTGAGTGAAAATTCTAGAAAGCAAAAAATATATTATTTCACCTTTGGGGGACAGGGAGAAAAATGTTCATATTGTATTCAGAAAACTGGCACTGCTAAAGAAAATAAAAGAGAATGCTTGATCTCCTGATATGTAACTGCTAATAGAATTTGGAACTGAAATCAGTAAAATAGAAATTATGCCATTAAATTAACATTATATCAATAGTCAACTTTAAATATCTGAGTTGATTTCCAGGTCTCTGTGCTACTTGTGGACATGATTTCTCCTCTTTCATTCTGATGTGCAATGCAGTAGGGCACACATGGTGCCTTTCAAGCTAGCTGGTTTTCTCTGTGCTTCAAAACTAAAATACAAGTAAGTGTAGAATGTGTTAAAGACTTGGACTTCCAAGTACTTCCTTATGATAGTCTTAAACCAAATCTCACCAGTGGCAGTATCTTCCATATATTTTCAATTTCAAAACCTTAATTTTTGGAAGCTAATGCAAATTTGAATTTTTTATTAGGTCTTTAAGTCTGCCCTTGCTTAACTACTGCTATAATTTTATGTTTTAAATCTAAAAAATGGAAAATATGGTTGAAGAAAAAATTTGAAAGTGAATGCATTAGTGGTCAGGTTCCTTAGGTGCCTTCACTGATTTTTGCATGCAGAGTCTCTTTCACTGGACTTATTCAGAGTTCCAGAAAATTGACAGAAAAGAATCAATGGAAATATCTGCCCTTCTGATGATAATTTCCCCTTCCTCAGCATAGACAGAAACATTCATGGAGACCATCAGATGTAATTTGTATGAATTTATGTCAGTAGTGCTTCCCAAATATATCAAGTGGGCAATTCCTGCACTTTTATATCAAAGAAGTCAGTCTTCTGCTACCTGGTAAAGCATTATCATCCCTACTTTACGGGGGAATGACTTGCAAAGAAACTGTATGACCTGTTAATGATCAAAAATGTTTTCAGCACAGTCACACCTCCACCACGGTGCCTGACAGACTCATCCAGCTCTTTTTTTTTTTAATCAGGAATAATGTATATATCACTGAATTTTTTTCCCCCAAATCTCCAAGTAGTAATTTATGATTCTATTATCTGCTGTTCATGGCATGAGCATACAATTGCAAAAAAAAAAAAACCCAAACCTGAATCAGAGGGATTAATCTGGTAAAAAGGAGTATGAATGTTTTGTTACTTTTCTGAAAAATCATGTACTGGTCCCACGGGGGCCTGGCTTGCAAAGATAAGAATAAAGAGTGTCATTGCATGAAACAGGGAAGACTGAAGTATTTATGAACTGGTTAAATTGCAGTCCTGTGTGAGAGTTTGGGGGAGACTTAATTATTAATGCATAAATTAAGAGTAGAAATTTTAAATGTACTTATCAACAGTCTTATTCACTACAGAATCCCATCACTACACAATGATTATTTGTTTTAAATCCACCTTTTACTTATTTGGTTATTTAAAATTTAAATAGCTACTGAAAGGGCTTATCTGAGAACTGCATACCCACATTTAAAAGTTAGGACCAGAATTTCAGTCCACCGCTAGAGCTCTGGTGTCAGGCTTGGACACACTTTGCTGACTGCACTGTGTGCGCAGTCACAGAGCAGGACAATGAGCTCAGTGAGGGGAGGCACCAGGAGGTTTTTAGCATCCTCCCTGGCTTTTATGGTCTGTGCTATCTGGCAGTATCTTGGAGGAGGCACACACTGCTCTTTCTGCCTCTTACCAGAAGTGTGTGTGTGCATGTATGTGCATACGAACAGATGCCTGCCTCTGCTCACACACAACAGTGTTCCTGTATGAGACCAGGTACAGGAGACATGAGGTCCTAGGGGAACATGAGAAATCACAAGTGAATCTCAAGATTACATTGTAACAAATATACATCTGCGTTTGCTTACTGAAACACAGACGTGTCCATAAAACCCCCCACTCAGATCAGGCACTGAGGGGTTCAATACAAAGCAGTTAGTGTCTGGACAGCTTTGTCCTATCTGGGAATCCTAAGTGTGACAAGAAGCAGGCACTCACTGCACAACAGCCATATGAGGGATCCATCAAAGTAGTACTAGAACTAGCTTCAAGGGAGACCGAACACAAAAGGCTGAGATGACGCACACAGTCTCAGGAAAGGGAGTTTCCCATGTTAGAAAGCATTTCCCTTTTCCCACAGCGCCTTATCCCAGAGCCCACTAAAACCGATACTCATACTCATTTTCATCTAAAGTGCACTCAAATTGCTACTACTACCGCTTTCTTTATAAGGCAACATTGCATTATAAGACACAATGCTAACATTGACATGAATATAGTAAAAACAATGCAAGTTATCTTCCATGAAGCTCCATGAAGGTCTGAACTGCACCAAAATCTGCAGGATTGTAGAGCATGGCCATGCAACTGCCTTCTCATTGAACCCGTGCAGGAAACCTGAAGAACACCCAGAAGACTGCAGAATGCTACTACATACTGTTGCTGAAAAGTGTCCTATGCTATACAACTTCTCTAGCATACATTACATCAAAAAATATTATATTTAAGTAGGTTTGCTGGTATTGTTAGCTCACCATCCCAAATTTGGTTTTTATCTGTTTCATCACTCTGCTGAATCAATTTTGACAGCTGCACTGTGAATGCTAAGGACAGGGGTTCCCCTTTGCTTCCCGCTATAAAAACAAGGTCTTACTTGGACAGTGCTTAGTTCCATTAAGTCCTCATTCTTCATTTGCTTTATAGGTGCTGCTAGGATGGAAATTATACTGATAACTGAGCCATCCTGTTCTGCAGTAATATTGAAGAGAAACACTGTATCAAAACTGGTTGCAAAAATCTTGCAGATGCTTCTCCCCTCACAAGAGGTTATTCATTTGTTAATAATTTGATCTATTTTAGGAATCCGACATTTAGATCAGGTAAACTCATCAAGCCTGTTAATATTTCTTTGGCTGTAGATCTGGTTTAAGAGGCTCTTACTGGAAATTAGTCTTGCTCCTAGTTCCAAATCTTTTCCTATATCAGCCTCAAAAGCCCCAAGTCATGATAATCAAGTTATCTGATGTGCTTTAAAATGGAACTGTGAAACAGTGCATTCAAAGAAAATGGAATTACACATGCACACACCAAAAAACAAACAAACAAACAAAAAAGGCCTGTTCAGCTTGTCTCTGCGTGTTCTTGAAAAAGCCAGTCTTGTCAAAGCTGTGGTTTGGAGTGTGGCCATAGAAAGAGCCAAGTCAGCACAACTGGGCACACTTCAGGGAGTGGGAAAGAACAAGTGTCTGCGGGCAGGATGTGAACCTCTTCAGATGGATCTGCTAAAGGAATAATGAAATGGTGCTACAACTTGACTTAAAATATGAGGGAGATAAATGCCTAGAAGGCAGTTCAGAGCAATAGCGCAAATTAATTGTCTAATTGTAAGGTATAATTTAAGCTTTTACCAAATCTATCAAGATGTATACAAACTACATATTTATAAGAAAAATACCACTGACTCCAAATAATCAATAAAATGGAGAGTCCC
The DNA here is from genome assembly GCF_000699245.1 of Pterocles gutturalis. Taxonomy (NCBI): domain Eukaryota; kingdom Metazoa; phylum Chordata; class Aves; order Pterocliformes; family Pteroclidae; genus Pterocles; species Pterocles gutturalis. The sequence continues at coordinate 22,162 of NW_010108042.1, read as the reverse complement.
TATGAGATTCAGCTACTTAGCCTGCCAATCTTTATGACATTACAGTATTATTCCTCTTGGTTTAAGATGTTTCCTCTTTTCAGCTGCTGCTAAGCCTGCACAAATGGGAAAAAGCCAAATGATTGCACTGAGAAAACAGTGAGGCTGAATAGATACAAAATGCTGTCAAACACACCAAGTGAACAGAAAAAATATGCCTTTAATTTCTTTTAGTTCTTCCTGTTACTTCTACCAGCAGCTGGGCAGGAGGAAGGAAAATAAATCGGATGCAAGAATGATTGTCGCAATGACAATACCCCTCTTAAAGAGATATTGATAGAATTTAGAGCACTAAAAACTCATGAAGAGAACAGGGATTAATAAATCACTTCTGGAGAAAGGTATAGAATAGCCCCCGAATTCTGCGCCCTCTCCTAGCCATGCAGCTGATGTGAACGGTGAGGGATGTGAGGCTTGGAGGTGTTTAACCCAGGCCTCATCTCTAAAAGGAGAGAGCCAGCACAAAGAAGGGCTTTCTAAGAACAAGCACCTCCCAGGAAAAGCCTGATTCCCTCAAAAACAAGAACACCTGAACCAGGCCCACTCCTCAAAGCAATGCCAAGCTCACTGCCCCCTCCAACCCCACAGCAAAATTTCTGTGTGAGATGAACTACCTCCGTTCGGGTTTCCTTGTCATCACGTAGAGGAGACACCACAGCGAGGCAGTTACCATGGCTGTGTGCTGAATTAACGTCTGGCACCTCTTTTCCTTTTTGATCCTCTGCATGCAAAGCGCAGGACTCCACTGGGGTCCTGGCAGCAGGGGCACGGTGCTACAACAGGCGCGCTGCTCCCCGGCTGCGCAGCCTGAGGAGCGCCGCACGCTGCCTCCCCCAAGCCACGCGCTCACCAGCTATGCCATCGTCTGAGCCGTGTTACAGGAATATTTATCTCGACGTGCCTGGCCTGCCCTTGCCCCTCCTCTTTCTGCGGGTAAAGCACACGAGGTCTGGAAGAGCTCTTCCTCTTTGTGAACTGCTGCGAGATTTCCGCTCGCAGGAACAGTACCTGGATCTGACAAGTGAAAAAGCAGCCTGATATTTTCTGGCCTGTATTATTAAATGGTGGGTTGCCCTTATCATGATCCCAGTTAAGCCAGTAAATGTTTTGCCATCAGCTTCAGCAGAAGTGTGTTCAAGCCCTAGATACCAAGGACTTGATGATGGCAGGTCACCTAGAAAATGAACTGAAATTTATAAAGGATGTTGTTGCTCTCGTATCGAAAGAGAGACAGAGTGGTAAGAACTGGGAGGACAGACAACACATGACTGTTTTCACAACACATTACTATAGAGATCAGCTAAAACTTGAACCTGACAACAAAGAATGTCTTTCTCAGAAACTGCATGGGAAATGCATGATTCTTCAGTGATTTTCTGTTTTGGATCTCTTTCTCACTTTCTTTTGATGGACAATGGTCACCTTTAAATCTTTGACTTTCATACAGCAAGTAATTAATTATTGCTACCACAAACGCTGCAGCAACATTTATTGATTGGACACTGTTTGTCTTAAGATGTTAATAGTGACTATGATGCAGTTTCACTTTCCTCAGTGAAAGAAATCTATGAACTACTATGTGGTTTTCTCTATATATCGCTAAATGTTCTACTGTACGGATTGTCTGACAGTAGCAGACTTGTTACCCTATTTATACCTTGGTAATGCACTGTTAAGAGGAATTAATAGCTTGCTAAGCAGAACTACTTTACTGCTTTCTGTACGCTTTACTGGCATTCACACTGTCCTGTATGATTTTCAGGCTTTAATATCAATTTTGCAAGCACATCTGTCAAAGACAATTAAATTATATGACAGATATAATTTGTATTGGACCAATCCATGCAAATCTTTCATTGTTGCAGGTATGAATATTTTATATTACACAATGAGAAACTAAAAGCAATTCATTTTGATTTAGCCATGGGGTCTCCAGGCAAGGATGTGTGGTTTTGTACATAATCCAGCCCTTTGCTCTGACCTTGGGCAAATTTTTGAAGTATATATAAAAAGAAAAAAATGTATTGCCTGTGGTATTTAAAGAAAATGAAGCTGGCACTCACAGACCCTGTGCTATACTAAACTCCTATCAGTGAACAGAATTTCCTTTTAAAATGAGTGTAAAAAGCCAGCTAATTTTCCTTACTACTCTAGAATATTTTATTAGGTTTTTATTTTTGATAGCACTAGGAAACATGGAAATGGGGATCCCATATCCTTTCCTTTGTGTGCAAGCCTAACTCCCTTTACATTCACATCAGAGGCATCTATCTGGTCTCGTTTATACTACACTTGTGAAACTTGAATGTACATAAGTCCAGATATTTGTGATTTTCCCTGTTCTGCTCCAGCTCAAATTCAAGCCTTTCTCCTCAAAAATAGAATCAAATTATTAACTATATAAACTTACTGCAATGACGAAGCTAAGAGCATAAAATTAAGTACCTAAGAACAAAAATTCCAAGCATATAGATCAAAAAGTTTTCAGAAAAATATGGCTGAGATTTCTAACGTATTGGCAATAATAAAATGCAACAAACAATAAGCAAAATTTATGGAGCATAACTAGTACGACGTAATCAATGTTAGAGTTGTATGACTCTTGGATATGTAATTTAAAAACTTATTAGATAAAGAAGAAGTGGAACAGTGAGTGTTCTATGCTATGGTCATTCGTCCTTCTCTATACATTTGTTAAATTCATTCAAGAGCTGTATATATTGTTTTAAACATAATGTATGGAATACTTTTACTTATATGCCCTTCAGCATGCTTATTACTCCAATTATGTTGATCATCTTTCTTATTAATTTTAAATTATTTTATTATTTTTGAAAAGCTGCTGCAAAATCTGCTTTCTTCTAGTGGGAAATTGTAAGGGAGATGCAAAACTGGTAGAAAATCACTAATGCAAATTTTTGAAAGTAAAATTTAAAAATAGTAGGTGGACTAGAAAAAGCAATGACTACACAATCATTACTTTATGTTTATTCTCCACAAGATGCACCCTGCAAACTGCTCGATATTTGAAATTTGTTCAGCTAAGCTACCTAACAGTTGTATGCCTGAATTACAGAGCATGTAATTTGGCCTCTGCATTCAGTATATGCCACTTTCCTTCAGCTTTTTGTTAACATGCATAAATGAAATCTGTAGAAAAGTCTTCATTTTTCTAGATCACTTTAAGAGGCATTTATAGTGAAATAACTTCCATGAAACATAATTAAGCTGATCTAATTATGCAGTTATTAGAAAAAAATAGCCTTTATTCGGGGGGGGGGTGTTTTGTTTTGGGTTTTTTTGCAAAAGCAAAGGATAATGTCAGGCGGAGTGCTGCTGTTTAATATGCTCATGTGCTGAAGTACCTTCACCTGCCTTCTAGCATTTTAAAATAGAATGTTTCATTCAAAAAAGGAAGCCAGTAGTCACTAAATTTACTAAACACACAGATTTGAAACACATAGTAAATATTGTTTAATTGTTTTCACATTTCAGAAGATACATTTTAAAATGTAATGCACTGGGCACAACATGATCATGTTGATCACTTGTTGCTAAATAAAAAGGAAGTAGGCTGTCTCAAATGACAAGGAAATATGGCAGATATGGATCCATGAACAAATTATGAGCAAATGCAAGAGCTGATACTAGTGCGTGCCAGTAAAATAATCACATTGGTACCACAGAAGTCAAACCTTCAAACTTCTCCCCCGAAGTGGAAAAGCAACAGTAAGTACAACTTGTGAATTGATGACAGGCAGCCTGTACCTTTGTTCTTATTTCGTACAGACCCCACATTTTTTTTCCTTTTTGGCTTTGTTCCTGCATAAACTTTTTGAGAGTGAGCTATTTGACTTGAACATCAGAAACCTATACTGGCAAATACAAACTTATCGATTATTTTTTTTTGATAGGCATATCCAAAACCAGAAGGGCTAATACTCATGGGAAAAAACCCTGAATACTGTTGAAAAGGATAAGACATGGAAGGCAAAAAAAATACATACAGAGAATACTTCCCATACCCACACACTTCAAGCCATCTCAACACTGTTCACTTGCTGCAAAGTTGCCAATTCTAAAACCAGGATAGAATGAATCTCACTAAAGGAGACCCAGTAACCCAGTGATGCTCCAGACCTCTGCTTCAAGGTAGGTTTCTCTAAAAAATTCTTAGATCAAATCTTAACCCTTACTGTACAATTAATGTCAGCTATCTCAAAGAGTGCACACTATGTGTCTGATCACAGCACTTTTTAAAAGCTCTTTGAAGAATATTTCTGTTCGATAGCATTGTTGTTAGCGACATTTCTATAATGTAAAGGCTCCTATCACTGTGCAGCAAATATGTGGGGTTTTTGGCTTTTATCTCATGTAGTACACTTGATAAGGGGTACTACTTTCTTCTGCACACTGCATTACAAAGAGAACTGTCTTTTTGCAAGGCATTTTCTCTCCACTGTTTTCACATAAAATATTGTGACAGGATGTATCTGACTGTATTAATACTCAAATGAAAACTGAAACCCTTCTACTTTATCAGAGTATAAATCCCCAAAAAGATTCTTGCCTTTCCAATTGTGTTTGCTATAATACAGGTTAACGTGGAACTGAACTTATCGTATTCTAGCATCACATGTTAAGTTCCAAATCTGTGTGTGTGATCTATTTTCTTTTTTATTATTGAAATTAAAGAATAGGAAAAATGTTGGCAATATTATTAAAAATAACACAGCAAAAGCATTTTACTTAAAGACAGTTCAAACCTATTGCTTTCATGAGGAGGAAAAAAAACCATGGTGCAAAGTACTGGGGGGAGGGAAGGGAAGAGCATCTGTTGAAAATTAACTACTTCAACATTAATTAACACATAATTTTCTACCTGATGAGACGGTGTTGTAGAAAGTAAAAATTGAAGGCACAAGAGTAAGAAATGAGTCATCTTTGACTTACCGTATCAAAGACTATTGCTGTATTGCAGTCAGCATCCAAACACAGAGCATGAAGCTTCTCACAAATCAGAAAAAACATACGATCAATGAACAGATCAAATTCATTGTAAAAATAAAGGCCAGAGATTAGAGTATGTATCCAAGGGTCTGGTTAGTCACAGCTTTGACTAGCCTGCTACACAGCTCTGCAAAACAAGTATACTGCAGCAGTGTGGCAAGCATAGGATTGCAATGCATGTCCCATATATTCAAGCATAATAGAAAACATGGTCTGGAGCTTATTCCATGTGGAAGTGGGGTTTGTTTTATGCAGGCAGAAAAAAGAGGGGGTTTTTTCCCCAAATAATAGAATTAGAAATGAAGATTTTTCTTGATTATTGTACACAATAATTCCCCAGGATATCAATTACATAAAGCAGGTGCCTCTGTCTCCTGTCTCCCAGATAAATGCCTGTAATCTCATTTCACAAATGATCCTATTTAGACAGGAGCCACCTATTGTGATGATATCATTTGCTCTAGTATCCATAAATGGGCAACTTCCTATGAAACGTCACAACCACTGACGACACAAATCTTTATAATATTGAGTGGGCAGGGTGGTTGATGGGGTCCCATCAATCTACAGCAGCTTCTGCTGTTGTGATATCATGAATCCTGCACAATCATCTAAAAGGCTAAAAATGAAGTGAAGCATTAAACCTGCCTGGTGAAGCTCATTAAAAAAAGAAAAAAAAAAAAACACCTAAAACTGGAAAGAAAAAAAAATCCTAGACAGATAGTAAAGGCAAATGAAACATAACCACATAGCAGCGGCACCTTTCCAAATGTGTTCTGCGCTCACAAGGATAGTGGTAGATATGAGCAAAATCACTCTCAGTTAAGAAGTGTACCTGTCAGTTTCTTTTTAACTAATAATAAAGCCTGTATATCCTCTTTCCTTGCAAATGCGAAATATACATTGACAGCAAAAAGGACCAGTGCTTCAATGATGCACAAATTAGCCCACTCTTATCGAGTATTTTTAGAATTAGCAACTGCTTGTCACAGTAGCTTGGAATATGAACTCTGTAACCAAAATATCCTTAGACTGTTTGAAATCCAGTCTGCTAGATTGATTTGCTTCATGCTCTAGCTGCATGGATTTCATTTCTCAGATCAGTATTTTCTTAACAAAAATCATTCCATTAAATATACATATTTGGGAAATGTTATGATACTCACAGTTAGCTGAAATTAGTTTCCATCTGTTTGCTTTAACACATAGATATTTGAGGAGAGTTAAGGTGACATAGGGTTCAGTTGCTTCCCCACCCTTTCCTCAAGGGACTCAGATGTGCTTAGAGGCTAAAGCAAATTGCTTAAGAACTTTGTATTTAATATTTTTCCTGGCAGAAGTTGGTAAGAACTTCAAAAGAAGGTCCCCAGTTTCAAAAAATGACCTGAGGGCATTTTTTCAACAGGTTCTCCACAAATCTTGATTTACATACTCCTGCCTTGAGCAGACTGAGCTCCATCTAAACAACTTTGTAATATGCACATAGAGAGGCATAACATTAGGATCCACCCACATTAGTGTTTGGACAATGCTCACCAGAATGCCAGTCAAGCTGAGGTTTTGAGGTAGAAAACTTTAAAGCTTAAAAGCACAAAACCCAAGAGGCCTTTATATAGTTCCATCGCAACAGAGTCCACTTCTCAAAATCCAGCCCCTCCACTGCAGATGGCCCTTGTTATACATTGCACTTAATTCATAGCAGCTTTGGGACAGGGAAGACCCCTTACTAAATTTCTGTATGACACATAGGGAGGGTCCCAAAGGCAAGCAGTACCAATGTAAATAATAAAAGCAACTCTTTCACAGTTGACTACTACCATAGTGACACACATCAGGTCTAGACAGGGTGAAAGCAAAATTTGAGCATAGCATCCATGGCTCCAAGATGCAGCCATGCTGTCAAAGCAGAAAAGTCAGCGGGTTTTCTAAAAGCATCCTAAAGAGAACTCCTCCTTCCTCAGAGATTGAAAACAACGGAGAAAACCATTTCAGCGCACTTAATAGCCATTTAGACATGAGCAGGTGCTTTCCTTCTCCCTCCCTCTCTCCCTCCTGTGCTCATCTTCAAGATAACACTAGCTGATCTTCCTTAGATATGCTGTCTAGGCAAAGACATAAGTGCAGCTTTGGCTCTGGGGGTCATAACCCCTTCATTTCAGTACTGGGTAGAAGTAGAAAAGCATACATTCTGTGTGTCCAGATGGCATAAATATTTTCCATGTGTTTCCACGACAAAGATAAAGATAACACAAGAAACAGAAAGTGGAAGCGTTTGTGAGTGTAACTGAGACTGATGGTACAGAAGTTTCTCTCTTGGCTAGATAAAAGATGATGAAATGGGAATGAGGGGGAAAAAAGAGGCAGAAAATAGCTAAAAAGAATATTCATCACTGCTCCATCAAATTCAGTCCTGCCTCCGGAAATTACATATGTCAGATTTTCTTGGTAATGTACAAAGACTTTTAAGGCTGTTCCAGGACTTAGTAGGAAAGCATGCATTTTCTTAAAACAATATCTTTTTCAGCATCTGAGCCAAAGGATGTCACCACTCTTCCATAACCCAGTTTTGAGCTTACCAAGCACACACTGATGAGCTTAGAGCATAACTTTCCCATGCAGAGGAGGATGTTAAACATGGTCCAGTGGAAGATGCCCTGATGGTTCTGATCTTTGCTTAAAGGTCTCTAGGCTTTATAAGAGAAAGTGCTAAAGAGAATGGATCATCATTCCCAAACGGTTGCCATTTGTGTAGGGAGATACCATGAGAAAATAGCCCAAACATACTACTGTCGCAGGAATGGCCTGAAGGATTATACTGAAAGGACAAGTCACCCCAATGAAAGAAAATCCAGTGAAAGGAAAGCTGTTGTATTTGCTCCAGGGGAGACTGTCATAAGCCACAACATCTAATATTAAGTAAGCAAACAGTGGACATCTGGCAAAACTGCAGACCACACAACAGAATATTCTGCCCCTCTTAATGTCTTTGGTGTACATTTGGGATCATAAAAAACTCCTGACATCCTAAGTCTAAATGTCCTTAGACCACCTTTGAAATTCCTACTGGTCTTCCTTTTATTGAGCTTATTCTTTCTAGCATATTTGGAAATTAAATCTCTCCAGGCATTAGGGCCAGTGTATAAATCTGCACATTCCTGGGCAGCAAATAAGCAGACTAGATCTTCTTTAAAATGTCTCAACTTTTCACTTATTAGAATTGAAACTTAAGTCATAAAACACCAGTGGATTACTAAACTCCACTCTGAAAGGTAGGAGACAGAAAGATGCTACCTTCTAATACATCTGCTGATATTTCAGAAGATAGTCTCTATAGAGACAGAAGGAACTGCTTCAGTTAAATGAGCTTTTCTGCTAATTCGGGTAGGAAGAAACCCTGCTATCTCCAGTAAGTGTAACTTATATTAATTAGTGGGGAAACACAAAACCAACAAAAAAATATACTAAAAAAATTTGCAATGTTTTCCTTTTAAACTGCAAACAACCAAAAATCAGTACAAATAAAATGTGAATCCTTACATGTCATCCTTTTCCAGAAACTGAGTATGAAAACAGTTACTGCACATTGTGTGATGCTTCCTTTAATCATGTTACTCAGGTCACCCCTTGTGTGTGTCGGAACAAGGAACATGCACACTAAGACAACAAAAAGCCAGACTTATAAGAACTTGAACTTCCACTTGTTTCTACAGCAAACAAACAGGAAAATTCAGCATGGGTCTTGGACACGGAAATTTTAATCTGCTATCCATTCTAATGTTTGCAGCCAGGATCAGAAATGCTAAGGGCTAAAAAGTGCATCCTCCTTCTTCTAGCCAGTTCTACTTGTGTATAAAATCTCTTGAGGAGCTGAACCTAACTGATAGGACACATTGGACAGACCTTACAACAAGATGCATCACATTGCTGTACTTAAGCAGAGATTTTTCCTTAAATCCCTCTGAGATTCATCACTATTGCTTTTCAACAAGACCATGCAAAACCCCAAAGGGGGATTTCAGCCTCATAAGGCCAAATGTAATCTGTCATAATATAATAATGATGATGGAGAATAATCTACAATTTTTAATTACTTGTCAAAATCCTATTACCCAACAAAAATCTAGAAATATCTATTGCCTGTATTATACTTAAATAAATTCTGAAGAATAATAATCATAATAAATTATTACTTAATGGCTAAAAGAACCAAGAAAAAAGCCCTGATCATAAGCTTTTCTATGCCATAAGCTGCGATGCTGGTATCCCAAAGAAAACATGACTGTTCATTTTAATTTCACACTCCATTAAGAATACAGGTGTAAAAAAATCTGCCAAATAAAAAGTGACATGTTCTGATGGGAAAACACATAATTTTCATTTCCATATCAATATTAAAATAATTGAGAGCAGAAACATTTACAGTTTTTAAGGGGGGGGCTTTGCTTTGTTTTTCACAGCCTGATTAGCTCAATTGTTGATTGATAAGGGACAACGATGGTTTGCATCTAGTGACCCTCCTAAATAAATCACCATTGTTTGGGAGGTTGGAGGAAATGGATAAAAAGTTCTGTCTGATGTCATTCTGCCTTTGAAACTGTGCGTTTTACTAAGTCATTCTCTTTTCAGTGGCACTCCCCACTGCTCTGAAAGGGAGCTGTGTTGAATGTATATGGCCCAAAAGTTAGTGAAAAATGCTTAAATTTTACACATTCCTGGTGTCTTTGAAAGATTACCAGTAGACTTTATGACAAAACTGAAGATGCTGCTCTAAGAAATCATTCTAGAAACTATGGAAAAAATATAACAGAGGTAGGACTTGAAGATGACCAAAGGATGATCAGCGTCTGGCTAAATCTCATATCAAGAAATCTGTTCTCCCTTGACAAGCTGAAGAACCTAGTGCATCTTCAAGCATTACGATTGTATTGGCAGTTTGTAAAAGTGATCAGTAGCAGTATTTCAGAGAAAAACACTGGGACAGGACTACAGGCTTATGGCATACACGTCAGCTATGTGTGAGGGAAAAAATATCCATTTTCTCTGAAGCTAGAACTTCCATGTTCACATTTGACTTCAGTGACCATGACTGACAATAATGAAATGTGAAGATAGCAAGGACAAAGACTGGAATGCCTTGGCTTGAGGTTTTAGGTCTTAAATGCATGGGGTAAATGCTTGCATGTTTGCACAGAGCTGTAAATAACCAAGAATGGTTTGCTCTTATGTGTTGGGGAATTCAAACACAGACGAAACGTCTTTTATACATATGCAAGGTCTTTTATACATATGCAAGATCTGTACTGCAAAAAGCTTTCTACCGCTTATGCTCAGCGACAGGTACTAAGATTAACAAAATATTGGTAAGTACTGAAACTACCAGGATCAAGCTTCTGGTTGAGCCTTTCGCAGTCACACAGGTTGAAGTAAAAAATACCCCAACTAAATTGTTAAGTCTGAATTCCTGGAAATAATGGTCCATAAGATTTCCTCTACCTACCTTTGTATTGAGTTGAATTATTTTTGTCTTAAAAAAAAAAAAAAAAAAAAAAAGAAAGCAGATTTAATTCTTCACTTATAATACAAGCTGAACTTCTGCCTGAAGAGGAAACGAAGATCAGACTTTTCAGCCCAGGGAATATGAAGGCTATGACGTTAAGATTTGGCTTTGTGTAAAAAAACAAGGAGAAAATATCAGGGAAAAGCAAAAGCAGTTTAACAAGATTTTGGGGAAGGGAGAAGAGAGATGTGTGTCAGCAGCTGCAGACAGCTCGAAGGCTTTCCCAGGGGCTGGTGAGCCCAAAGGAGGCACCTCCCACATGGGAGGCTCCACGGGGAAGCACTGTCCCCAAGTCACAGCCAGGAGAAGAAGACAGCCTACAAGTTCTCATTAACATTTCTTGGCTATTTGCTAATAATAACGCAGTCTTGATTGTCTGGTATGTAAACAAAATTCTGCTTCACATAATCTGTGCTTTGTACCTCCAGTATGCAAACACAACTACTATGTAAACCCAATATTAAATGTGCGCTGTGCTGCAACAGCTGGAGTACCGGAGTTTGGACCTTTTCAAGTCAAACCATGTTGTGGGGTTTGACATCCCATTCAGGTCCCTGTTCTGGCTGATACACAGTGATCTGAGGTGACAAACTTTGTTCTGAAGGTGAAACAAAGTCAAGTTCTGTAACCTCAAACGTTGCCGTGAGACAAAACAGTCGTCTTCTGACCATATCTCATCATAGGCACTGGCACTAATCCATTTCCAGGCATCACAGCTCATAAACTCAGAACGACTATGGACTCAATAAAGTCAATCAATACATTAGTTAAGTGAGATGGAATGATTTAGATCTTAGGGAAAAAAATTACTGGGCTCAGTATTTTTCATTGTTGGTTTTGAGCATCTCAGAATAACAAATCTCAAGAAAACTGAGTTCAGACAGACACCCATGCCTTGGCACATTCACTTGAAATAGAATCAGGAAAATAAAAACTTTTGGGAATTTTTTAAATATGTTGAGAGATCTTCAAAGCAAGGACTGCTTCTTACTATCTGTTTTACAAAGCCCTCTTGACAGGCTTTTTTCTGACACCCTACTTCATACTGAATATGTGCAACAGCTTGACAATATCCTGATTTTGTCCCCTATAAATTTGAAAAGTCAAACTCTAAGGTATCAGCATATAACTGGTGAGTTTTTCAAAGGTGGTAAAACCTATAATACTTAAAAGACTTTTCCCCAGTGCCAAATCTGAACTAGATATAAAATGTGGTAATGGGAGGAAATGTGGTATACTGAATTCCACAAGATGCATTAAAAACACATTTTGCTGCAATTTCTCTTCAATCTTACACATTAATCAAGATAAACAGCTGCAGTATTTACACACATCAAAATAATCTATAATGTATGTTGACTTATCACAGTCTTTATGAGAACTATTGTAACAGCGACTCCACCTTTTATTTCAGAAACTAATTGAATTATATTTAATACCTCCTTTTTTGGAGAAAAAAATATTCACAGCATGGGATAGGGACACTGATTTTTTTAAATGAAAAAAAACCCGCAACACTTTAATGAAATTACATACAATACTCAATACTGCAATATTCAATACTCAAATAATTTCATACAATAGCAGTTAGGTCTTCTGCCTCCTCTCTCAGCCTACATTTTCATTTCAGAGAACCTTGGTCCCATGTCAAAAGAAAGTTCCCAAGCTAACATGTACAACAACTTTTAATTCATTTTTTTTAGCTTGAACAAATCCAGAGGCTTCTAGCATAAGCTGCAGCAGTTAAGATGAGCAGTGGAAGGACTGTTTAGCATGACTACTAAAAATAGTGAAGTTATTTCTGATATAGCAAAAAACATAGTAGAAATAGTCTGTCAGTAGATTATTTCTATTAAATTTCATGTTTTTTTGCAAAAAGACAATGTGTGCAAGACTACTCATTAACAGCAGTAAGAAAGAAGTAAAATCCTCTAGCAACAGCTCACAAAAGCATATTACAGTACATCCGTCAGCTGGCTCTTCATTAAGTGTGGCTGAGGGCCAGAGAAAGAAACGACAAAAATGCGAGTAACACTGATAGATTATTTAACCCTGCTAGTGCGTAAAGGAAAAGCACCAGCAATAACATTAATATTCACAGTGGCAACCTTCAATGCTTTAATAATTTAGATTTGACCTTGGTGAGAAACTTGGCCAAAGGCTGTTGTGGTCCTGTGATTCTAGACTTTTATGAAAGGACAATAACCCCCCTGCATCAACCCTTCATCGTGACTGCCCAATAAGAACCTACGAATGTTTGATAACTAGGATTTTGCAGACTAGAGCTGAAGCACACTGGCAAAGCTGATATGTGTAGAAGTCACTATGGTTACTGCCTACACTTGCTTTGCCTCCAATAAAATCTTTCATTTCCATAAGCATTAAAATTCACCAAATGCACCAAAATTATTCAGACAAAAAAAAAATCTCTTTAGTTTATAAGCTTTTTAGCTGTGTTGCTTTTATCTTTTTAAGTTTAGACTCTTAGCCGAGGCATGTTATTACACATCTGTATATAAGGACAATTATTGCAGTAGAAACGTTGTGCTGGAAATGCTTTGTTAGACCCCAGCTTCAGCAGTGTGTGTGGAACAGCTCTCTGCTCTTGGCCAGTGCAAAGCTGAAACCCAGAAAACGCTGTGCCTCATGCCAGATGAGAAGCACTAGCTGGGGATTTAGCAAGCCAAATGCAGATGAAAACATGTAGTATTATTGTAAATCTTCCCACTTCTAAGAAAATTAAAAGTTGGTCTTCCCTGATTAGATTCCCTGTCTATTGTAATAAGAAATAGCTATAGGTAAACCTAATTTTTTTTCTTTTATCTTATAATAATCAGAGTGATTCTTCCTTTCAGTGTTCTTACATAAATGTCAAACTGGCTAGACCTTATATTTCCTGAATTCACTGTCATTTGATATACCATAAAACTGTTCTTTTAGAATTTTGTCCAGTGGCTGTGTCCTTGACAGTCACTAAAAACATTTCTTACTTTTATTGTTTTACTGCAGGTAGTTTTCTACTTAAGTTCCTCCAGGCATGCCAGGTGATTTTGTTCCCTGCTATTGCCCGTTCTTTTGAACCACCATCACCACTCCTCCTACATCTAAGTAACCTATTCTTCCTCTTTTCACCTCAATACCTCCTTGCAGCTAATTGCCTTTAGTCACCAGGTGATATATCTGACAGAGGTAGATCAACAAACTCTTTATCAGTTTGGTTATTTCCCTTCATTTTCCCTGTACCTGATTTTGCTGATGATCCCTTCAGGTGAAAGTTCTCAATATTACTGTTCATACCCTCAATGAGGTCCTTTGAGAAGGTTTCACTGAGAATGTTTTCCCCCTTTTTCAGGAAGGGCAGAGTGCTCACTGGGAACAGGACATGCAGGTAGGATATTGGAAACCTTCATCAGGAATGACACTGAACTATAGCTGTGGTTTGTAAAGAAGCAATGCTGTCAAGGGCTTATTCCTGCCTGAGGCAGGATATATAGTCACCTTGACACCTAAATGCACATAATCTCTTCTAACATTGGAAACCTCAAGTGCTCAAACAACACCCCCAAAAGTCACAAACAGAGCTTTCCTAAAATCATAAATGCTTTCTTAAAAGATAGATATGCAAATTTCACTTGATACTCACTTTTTAGTTCATAGGGTATATTCAGATCAGATTTCTAACCTGTAAGAACTCAGTCTGTCATACCATTACTTTCTTAACCCAATTAGAAGACCAAAACTTTTCCTGTAATCCCTAATTTTCAGAATAACAGACTTTGGCCAATGTGTTAAATGTCACATGAAACAACAAATCAGCAGTGGTCACTTTTTCACGCACAATTTCTATTTATGACAGCTGGGTACATTAAAGAGGGAGGAAAGTACTTCTAGAAGTTCAAAGGACTCAGCCATTGATTTAAAATAGTTTAATCCATTGCCTGAAATCTCCAGCGTTCAAGAACAAACATATGTCACACGGCAGCTACTTTATGCTTTCAACAGAAGTCATCAATATTTGTGTAATTCATAGAAAGTGGTATGAATAGTATTGAACAATTCTCTGATGAAAATTTTTCAGTATAAATGAGAATGTGGAACAGGTTTTCCTTCTGATGAAGTCTTACTAAATGCACTTGTGTCCAGGTTTCAGCAAAAAGAGAGTAGCAGTTTAGTGGGAGCATATAAAAGCTGGGTAGCAGTGGAAGGAGCGTACACCAAAAGGCTGGTATTTATTGGTAGAATGCTACTCTGACTTTTAAGCTGTTTCTGTTACTCTTGCCTGCTTACTTGTGCTCCTGTCTTCTTTCCTGGGAGAAACGCCAAAAAAATAAAGTGACCTCTGTATACTAACTATTAAGTATGTCACACCATGCTACTTAAAATATGTTACAAGCTGCTTGGCACAGAAACACATTTTGTTCTGTTTGGGAACACATATACCTAGTACAATGAAAAATCACAGTCCCAGCTTCTTGAGAACCGAGCAGTCAGCCCTAAATATGGCTTCGTATAAGGGTTCAGCTGCAGCATTACAAGATATGGTGGAGTATCTTAATCCATAAACAAGTGAATTTATAAGGGGACAATATTTAAGGCCAACACAGACCTTGTTCAGATTAAATTAATCCAAGTAAGGGATCAAATGACCTGTAAAGCTATGAATTATGCTTTAAAAATCATTCCAAGTAAAGCTACAAGCACATAGGAGACATTCTGCCACTTTACCTAAAGCACAGACAACTATAGTGCAGATTCACAATCACAGCAACTGAGTACACAGTATAAAGAAAACAGAGCTATAAAAAATGCATTATCATATAGAACACAGCTGGCAGATAGATTTAAGGAGACAATGAAGACACTGAGGAAATGGCAACTTTTGTGGGCCTGGAAGATGCAAAGAGACAAAGTGAGCTGCAAGTGGTGAACAAGAAGAGGGAGCAGAGAAAGCGTGCAAGAAAATAGCCAGGGACGGACGCGGGGATAAAAGTCTTTCCTACAAACAGGGAACTGTGCCCTGCAGCCTGTTCCACTACACCCGCATCTGTAAGACAGGCAGAGGAGAGCTGGCAATTGCTACCCATGGCCGCGCTTGAGCCAGGTGCCTGCTGACTGCAGGGCTCTGCCGGCCAGTCCTCCAGGCGACAATTTCATTTAGTCTTTATGCTTGTAGTCAACTCTGCTGTAACACAAGTGGACAGCTCCATCTAGAGGGCAAATATTCCCTCAGCTATTCAAATAGCGTAATTGTGACTTTAATGTCTTTTATTTATCCACAGGTCAGCCCATACTCAAAATAGCACCGCAAGCCGCTGCCCCTTTAGCAGGGATTTCCAGCAGGAAGGAGCAAGTCTCTGCCACCTCAACTTCCGCAAAGTCTGAGCAGCTGAAAATAAAACCAACCTTTCCCTGAAACCTACCTCTATGTTTGAATGGTCTCCAACACCAAGCCTGCCAGGCCGATTTTGCGGCATCCATAAAAAGCCACAGACGGAAGGCTGCTCTAATTCTGGTGGAGATAATGGGTCCCAAAGGCAAAGGGTTCGTGAACTCCCTACCACCAGTGTCCCATAAGAAACAGACAGCCAAAGTATGTCCCACTATCTTGATAAACACATTTATATTCAGTAGTAAACTGAGCATCAGTAGTTAATACAAAGTTGAAGAATTTTTTTAAATGCTGAGATTATCAAAGATGATGTTTATAATATTTTCTGCAAAGGCTTTCTCTACTGAACAAAGAACAAGCTATTCTTTCCTGTCGATCAATTAACAAGTATCTCCAGCAACATACTAATACTGTCAAGGAGCCTGACAATCCTGAGAGCACCAAATCACACACTTTAAAAATGATAATATGCAAGTCTAACTTCATCCTCTGCATTGCTGGGATGTGGGCTCTGTGCCAGGCTATTCTCAGAGAAGAGCTCCTCTTCTGCACTGATCAGGAATAAAAAAAAGCCTTTGAGTAGATGTCTTTGAACTCCCTCTTCTCCCAGTCACAGGCCAAAACATGTATCGCAAGGTAATTTTAAAAGCTTAACTTCACTGTAGCTTACTGTACTCCTGTAAGGGCTTATTCAAACAGGCAACCAGTTGTATCAATATTATTCTTCCGATTCAGTGTTTTTCAGGCTCACAGGGTATGTATCACCAAATATGCACTTTTTATAAATCAGTATATTTAGATTCAGACAAGCTGTGTATCTGAGCAACAGCACAGTAAGGAGAGACTGTTGTCTATGCATTAAATTTTCTCAGATTACTCATTTATTATACAATAGTGTTCTAAATTTTACCCATCACTTTCTTCTGGTGTTTGTTACTGAGGAAAAAAATTCTGATTCAAATTTTGTCATTTAATATGTTTTTTTGCAATAAGAATACAAAGCTAAATAAACAGAAGCAGAGGCAACAAATTTTATAGTTCTAGGTTTGGGATTTTTTTTAATGGGCATATATTTAATTAAGCTTTTTTTTTTTTTAGGGGTTCATTGCTTAAAACAAAACTAGCAAACTACACAGTCATTCCTTCCCTGACTTTTCCTTACTTTATGAATGCAGATCCAGTTTGCTGTTATTCAAAACAAAATTAGTTGCAGTGATGAGTCATGTTTTTACGGCAGCACAGAATATAAGATTTATGTCTATTTATGTAGCACATGTATAATAACGCATTTGAAGTTTTTCAAGGTCTCTTCTAACAGAAGTGCAAGAGTGTGGATGAAGAGCAAGCTCAATGGTGACTCTCACACGTGTTTTCAAATACATACACATATTACTCAATGGCACAGAATCTGTGTAAACACCCATGGTAAGAGTTGGGTATCAATCAAATGAAAACACCGGAGCTGACCTCCAAGCAGCTCCACTGATAAGCAATCACTTATGCCCAAAGACATTCCCACCATGCAAGCTCAGCTTCCTCCCTTGGCTTCAGACCCAGAGCAGACCACTCCTTGAGCAAGCAAGTCCTGCCTCTTTGCCGTGTCCGGCCTTGCGGTGTCCGGCACCGGCATAAATCAATGCCTCAAAAACCAGTGTACCTCTGAAACATACCCCACAGTCCCAGTCTTTATTTGAGTGGTTCAACACTGAAGAAGATACAAGCGAGAGATGGACAACAGTCTTTCCTGATTTCAATGTTTTTGGAGGCAATCTCTTTATGAAAACCTGAATTAATCTAATTGGATGAAAGAGAAGAGCACGTTAGGCTAAAGTACAGTGCTCAGGAAGGTGAATAAACTATGGAGGACAAGGTAGCATGCTCAGAAAGATGGAGAAGATGGTCTGTTATGGTATGTATATGTAAAGAAGTGGTATAGGGTAGACATCATTTACAAAAATGTAACATATCCCCCTCTGTGTGTCAGGAACACACATGACACACAAGATCCTACTCTTTCCATCATATTTGGAAGGGTTTATCCCTTTTGTTCTCTACCTGAAAGTGGTGGAATGAAAAGTGACTTCCGGAGACTGGACTACAGAAGTATCCATGAGTGTAATCCCAAAATTTCAAATGTCAAAATAGAAAAAAGACTGAGACTACTTCAGTCATTGTAGATCAATGTTCCTGGTCTAAATTAGTCAGCTGCCTGTTATGCAAGACCATCCTCCCTGCTAGTCATTCTCACAGGGTATTTACAGAACACTACATGGGAATGGTGAGAATCTGAGTGAAGGTACTACCAGGAGGAGGATACTTAAAAAAGAACATTCTGCATGCATTTCCAAGCAGACATTTAAGCAGACATTTCTGCAAAGTATTTGCTTTTTCACATGCTATCATACACGGGTACACACATACGTATCCACACATGCACACACCATGTTTGCACGTCATTGCAGGTAACATGGTAAGGAAGGAACACATAAATATGTTTAAAAATATTTCTAGGTCAGGAAATGTTTCTGTTTCAGATAGCACAGGCTTACTTGGAAATAGCTTTCAAAATTCAGCTTTTGGAGAAAAGTATTTCACAAATACAACTGATTCTCTCAAAGCTTATTTTGCCATGATAACATTTACTGAGTAGGAGGAAGAGAGAAGTGAGAAATCAGGGAAATTTCTTTTTATATCATCCCAGTGGACTAAAATCTTTCCTTTTCTGTATGTTTGATTCCATGTCCCAAGCAAGTTGTAAACCATCTCATTAAAAAGATCACAACCAAATGCACACAAGATATTTTAGCACAATGATCTGTTGCTCTTCTACTCCCTTTCTATCTTGCACTATCATTTCCTTACCCTAGCTGGCTTGGGGTTGAGATACAGTTTCATCTGTATGGGATAATTCCTGCCTGCTTAGCTCATGCTAGAAGACTCCTTTTTGGAAAAAAAAAAAATAATGTAACAAGGGAAGTGAACATAAACTGGACTAGCTTGAAAAATCTCTTTGAATAGCCTTTCGTGGCTTGCATCATACGACAGCATTGCTCTGTGTGCAGTTATCTCAATTACCATTCTATCAATACACTCATAAAGAAGCCAGGGAAGAGAAGACAAGTAATGTTGCAATTTGTCACCATTATTTTCACTGTATATTTTCATTTTTATTTCTTAAGAGATACAGTACATGAATTAAAAGATGTTTGTATTCTATGTAAATGAAATGAATCAATCTCATCTGCACTGTTTCAGGGTCCATCTTATTTTCTAAGGCACAGGACAGGGAACTGGGATTGTCGAACCAAGTCATGAGTTAGGCTACCTTTTTCTTTTTTATAAATAGCAGTATTTTTCAATAGCACTTGACCAAAAATGCAGGAGTTTCAGCAAAGCCCGCCAAACTCCAAATGAACTGTCTGATGATTTGGCACAACTTGAGATAACACTGAAAGCAAGTACGGCCAAATTAGTACTTGCATTCAGTTAAAATGAAATGCACTATAATATAAATAGATCAAAAATTGGGCCCAGATCCTGCAGTTCACTATGCAGGCAAACTGTCAAGTGCAGAATCAGCACTTTGGTGAGCAGAAATCTAATGAGGGAAAGCTTTGAAAAACCAAAAAGAATTGCTAGAAGAAAAAGTATTGAAATCCAGCACATAACTAGAAATATTTGTTAAATACCACAGATGCTTAGAAATTATTTAAGAGAAACTACTTCCAGCCTGTAAAATATTCTATTAATGCAGTGAAAAGAATTTCATGCAACAATGTGTCAATCCAATTCATAAAAAGCTCTAAAATAAGCCTGACGACTATGTTTACCCACAGCAAAGGGAGTGTTTCGGTAAGTATTAACAGGTCCAAGAAGCAGTGCACTTCTGAGCACAACATAAGTAACAGAGATTTTGGAAGTCTAAAGATGAGAGAGAAGGAACGAAAGGCTAAACATACAAATCCCAGAAAGAAATGAGTTTTAAATGCTGGGCTTTTTTGAGAATTCCAGACTACAATGGAGTTCCTCTGCTTCATGTTTGCTCTGAATTTAAAAAAAAAAATGAAGCAGTTTGGTATTCTTAAAGAATCAATTTATAGAGAGCTCTATTTACGTTAACACAATAGGTTTCATCATGTTATAAAAATAAAACCTTATACCATGACACAAAGATCTGGTAGGAAAGTCAGAAATTCTATCGAAAGAGATGCTGTGAAAAATCTGCATACCTGAACACCAAGGAGAAAAATGAAACAAAGAAAGCAGAACAGGTTTCTAGACATTTTACAGAGAAAAATATGTACAAATAATAAAGGAACAACAACGACAACAACAAAAAGCCTTACCATGATGTTTGCACAACTGTGTGTCTGTAGCCCATGCTATAAATGTGGAGGATACCTTCTATTCCCATCATCTCAGCCCCTCTAGTGGCCAGTACCTGAAGATCTTGCCTTCAGGAGGGACAGGATCTATCAGTATGTACCATTTGCTGCTGCTCCTGTATCTTGTCAGAGATTTTTTTCTTAATTGTGTAATTTTTTCTGGAGATATAATTTGCACCTTTTATTAGCATTTTTGTCAGTGCTCCTGCTACATGCATACATTTAATTGCTAAGCAACAAAGAGTAAGCTCTGTACAGCACATTCAGCTACTGCATTCCCTGTGCCATGCATTGTTACTAGTGCACTTACATAATATGAAACACAAAAAATGGTAAAAATATTTATTTCTGTTTCCATAGCATCTAGAACCCACAATCTGGAATCAGGCTTCATTGTGCTAGCCACCAGGCAGAGTGGTAACACCTGAATATGAGAGCAAGTAAACCAATGCAGAGCGGAGGAAAGTAAAAAGATACGAGTTTCAGCATTTCCACAGACAAATAGTCTGAATTTAACACTTGGAGGTGACTATCCACCTGCAGCTAGACAGTAGTTATTTTGAGGCATTAGGGAACTATCCCTGTTGCTAAAATTCCTCAGTACTTGAGGCATTTGTAAGTATGGTAGCCTCAAGGCACAAAGCAATAACATGGCAAAAGCATATCAGTTTGGAAGAAGAGATACATCTGCACGGTATCAAGAAATAATCTCTTTCCTTCTCTCTTTAAGGTGTAGAAAAAACAGGGCAGGCAGTATTTACCAAAAATTATACTTCACTTCTGCTTTTCCTATCCAAATGTACATTTGCCCCTATAATCGAAAGGTGCTGCCTCCGAAATTATTTGAGTTTGTCACAAACGATACTGCAGTTCTGTATTTTGTTTACTGAAGAATGGATATGTTTACCGAAGAGTTCTCTTTACTCCTGAAATGTAAAAGAACAGTGATCCATACTTGCTCTTGGTGTGATTACTAGCCATTATACCCATCCCAGTCAGCACTGCCTTTCTAAATAGTGCCTTATCTGCAATATTTAATGGGAAGAGCAGCTTGGACAATGAAGCCATTATTGTTTAGCTGTACAAACTTGCACCACGTACAATTATTTTTATTTCTGCAGTTATATGGGAATTTAGGTATTGGGCCTGACTCTCTCTGTGTCACTTTGACATATCCTAAGTAGCCTAAGTGGGATGCATCTGGCTACAATGAGCCAGCTGGGAAGACCTGATAGAATCTCCCACAAACTTTATTTCAGGATATTATGTACCAAGTACAATAGCAGGTATACTTTAAGACAGCTCTCTGGGCTATTAGTTCTGAGGATCAAGAGAAGTGACGAGGTCCTGGTTTTGACTGCGACAGAGTTAAGTCTCTTCACAGTAGCTAGTGTGAGGCTGTGTTTTGGATTTGTGCTGAGAAGGTGGCTGATAACACACTGATGTTTATAGTTGCTGCCAGGACAGTCAAGGGCTTTTCAGCTTCTCTGCTGTTACAGTGTCTGCAGGTGCAGGAGAAGCTGGGAGGGAGCACAGCCCCATTACTGGCCTAGGGTTCAACCTTAGGTTGAGGACTGAGACCCAGACTGGCCAATGGTATATTCCATATCATGTATGTCATGCCCACTCTACGGATGTGGATCTGTCCAGAAGTTCTCTTTCTCTCTCTGGGCCTCTCCTCACTCTGGGTCATTTCACTCTCTTAGTTGTCTCTCTCTCTCAGACACTCAGGCTCTTATATCTTTTCCAGGGTTGCAGCTTCAGGACTCTCCCTGCTCTGGG
>NW_010108041.1:16185-19393 GCF_000699245.1 Pterocles gutturalis | reverse complement strand
TGGGATTGCCCTGGCCCAAGTGCAACACTCTGCACTTGGCCTTGTTGAACCTTCTTCTGGTCCCACTTCTCCAGCCTGTCCAGGTCCCTCTGGATGGCATCCCTTCCCTCTATTGTATCAACTGCACCACTCAGCTTGGTGTCATCTGCAAATTTGCTGAGGGTGCACTCGATTCTCTCATCTATGTCATTGATAAAGATGTTGAAGAGCACTGGTCCTAAGACAGAACCTTGAGGGACACCACTTGTGACTGGCCTCCACCCTGACATAGAGCCATTGCCCACAACCCTTTGGCTGCGACCAGCCAACCAATTCTTTATCCGCTGAACAGTCCATCGTTCAAATCCATACCTCTCCAATTTAGAGAGGGATGTGGTGAGGGACCATGTCAAAGGCTTTGCATAAGTCCAGGTAGATTACATCCATCGCCCTTCCTTTGTCCACCGATGCCGTCACTCCATCATAGAAGGCCACCAGATTGGTCAGGCAAGATCTGCCTTTGGTGAAGCCATGTTGGCTGTCTCGGATCACCTTTTGGTCTCATGCGTCTCTTAACATGGTTTCGACGAGGATCTGCTCCATGATCTTTCCAGGCACAGAGGTGAGGTTCACTGACCACTCCAAATTCCCACTCCAAAAAGTACTTTGGTAGTACTTCTGCATGTAATTATTTGGTGCCACAGCCCCAGTGTATTTCCTGTTCCCTGGCTATGTGAATAATGCTTTGCAAAATTGACTGCAGCAGCGTGCTAAGCCATAGCTGGAGAAATGACAGCACTGTGCACATAGTGTCTGCACAGTGTTATGATCACTGCATTTTAGAGAGAGTTGTTAATGTTTATTTAACTCATTTCACTCAATAAGAAATACAGAAGTGTAGACTGGAAGACTGGAGTTTTCTGTTTCCCTGCCCAGACTTGGATCAACTATTAATAAAACTTCTTTTTCACAGGTGCTTATCGTATTCTTAACCCCTATGTGCCCCCCTGGAAATATTGTACAGTCTCTTCTGATGCTTGTCTTTAGGAAGTTTTTCTCCCATGAGTCAAAACATCCTGTCTTCCTCCTTCAGCCTGATGTGGAAATGGAGAAAAACTTTCCATTAGTCTTTATGTTTACCTGTTATGTATTTGAAAGCTGCAGTCATGTCTTTCATATGTACTCTTTTCTCACATTCTCTTCTCTTTGTACGACTTCAGTCCTTCCAAACTTTCTTCAAGCATCATGTTTTGTAGAAAGGAGATTAGTCTTGTCCTTTTTGGTCTCATTCTGTTTTCTCCAAGTGTTCCAGATGTTTCTTGAAGTTCAGAGTCCAAAGCTAGGCAGTACTTAAGCTTGCACATACTGAAGTTTAACAATTGCCTGAGCATCTTCAAGTGACACTCCCAGTTAATGTATTATGGTACTTTTCGTAATGGTAGCATTGTCTCACACTTTATTTGTGATTTAAGGTAACCCACAAATCCTTTTCTGCAGAACAGACTTTTTTTTTTCTAGTCCTGTATTTATGCAAGTGAATATTCCTACATTAGAATGGAAACGTAAGTTTCCCCATTTTGGAAAAAAATGGTTTAATTTGTCATCAAGACTGTTCTGAATTCTATCTCCCAGTTTGCTTGTGGTCCCTCTTATAGGGCCTATCTGTAAATACCATCTTTAAGGGTTTTTTGATATACTAAAACGTTTAATTTTTTCTTTAATCTTTGTTTTGATTTTGCCAGAATTGTAATATTTCCCTGAGTTTAAATAAATTAAACCATATATTGCCCTCATGGAAATAAGGTGAGAGTAAATGTAGTGTAAATGTCCACTTTTGGTACACAATTGGCTGAGTAAAAAGACAATACAGGGAGGAAGGGAAGAAAGTGTAATAACAGAAAGGAGAAAAAACCTTGCACTTAGTTTAGTTTATGTTTGTTTATTTTTGCCATGATGAGGTATGTGGTCCTAGAGTGATTTTTCTCTCTGTTGCTTTCATCCTGCATGGAAAATAAATCTGATTCAACAACTCCATAATTTTCACCTCAGAAATTAATGAATAAATGTTTCAACTTAATTCTGTATTTTTCAGAACTTGTTGCCTTTGTGTAGTTAATAATCTAACTCCTGACAGTTTCAGAAATATGTGACTGGTGGTTATACCTTTGTCTTGAAATTCTATAGGTTAGTTTGTCTGAATCAAAAGATCATTTTCTGGTTTTATTTTTTCTTTTCACACAGCTGTATTAAAGCCTCTGAAAATATTTTCATTTTGGTAATAGAAACACTTGAAAAATGTTTAAATTAGAGGTATGATACAGGCTATCACCTCTTAAACTTTATACAGTTATAGTTTCATTTTGGAAATGAAGAACAACCATCCCTTTATCTTTTACATCTAGAAACAGTTTCATTTGGACCATCTTCAAGAGCAAAGGAGGGATGTGGCATTTCAGGTTCATTTTAAAAGATTCTGCTCTTATCCTGGGTTTATTCAAAATCAGCTCATAGACAGTCTTTAGGATAAGTATGTCCTAGAATGTTTACTTTCTTTAGTTTGTTATTTTTTTCATCCTCTTCCTCTTTTAGAGGACTTTCAACCCCCTTCTCTTTCATGATGACTATAAAATGCTATAGCATTCTCTAAGTTATACAGAAGATGCCTGTTGGCAGGTTGGTAGGGACATTTAAAAATATTTAGCTAACAGAGGGTTCTTGTTCCTTCAGAGCCTTGTGAATATTGCCTGGCACTAATAAAATTTTGTTGTTAGAACACCTTATTTAGTTTAATGAAAGATTTCTGGTTAGCCACAGTTACATTGTGTGGAACTAACATTGAATACCTCACAGATAGTTTCTTTTTCAGATCAGAGTTCATATAGGAATTGGTAAAGAAGAAATACAGGAAGGGTGAGCTGGACTAATCTTCTTCAGCCACCAGGAGGCAGGTAATCAGTCCTGTTTCAGTGATGGTACCTCCATATAACACAGAATCAGATTTTGAGATGTACTAGTGTTCATGCAGTAGTACAATTTCATTATTAAATTTATACTTCTGATGGAATAAAATTCTGATTATTAGATTAGGCAACGTCTTTTGAGTATAGAGTCTGTGAGACAGGCAATCAAAAATTAGATCAGAAGGTAATATAGAGTCTCATTCTTCAGTTTGCATGCAATAGTTCTTTCCTAGGACTAATTTTAAATATCTTTAAAAATGGCATTTCCA
>NW_010108041.1:0-16170 GCF_000699245.1 Pterocles gutturalis | reverse complement strand
CCATGGTGTTCATTTAAACTTTACTTCCAATAAATTAGTGCAATTATTCTTCATCATACTACTCCTCTGTAAGTGTATCCTCTTCTTGTGTTTAGTCAATCTGTGAAAATACTCCAATTTCTTTTTCTTTTAGTTGTAGTGGTATACATCCACTGTTTATTTTTGCTGGCTCTATGATCTCTTGGTCTTGAATTCTGCAAATTAATCTACTGAAGCGCTTGTTCTTTCAGAACAGTATTTTAGTCCATGAGAAATGCAACTAAGAATGGTTCAATTATTCACTAATTAGGTTTGCATTCAGTGTTTGTTAAAATACCAAAAGGGATATTTCAGGTATTTCTGGATATTTTTCTTACACATCAAATAATTGAACTAATGGAGCTGAAATAGATACCTTGAAATTCTTCTAAAGACTTTCTATGAATCTGCATTTGTTTATTGTGTATAGTTTGGGTGCTTTATTTACAAAATGGTTACACGAAGAAAAAGGGAGAATAGGCTTAAAGCACCAATTTACCTAGGTAGCTTCTCTGTTAGATCATGGGAACTAAATTCAGATAATTCTCTATCCCGAGTATGCTGTGGTGAATGTCAAACAAATGCATGCATTGTGGATAAATCTTGAAATTACTTCTTGGCTAAAAGCCATCCTGTGTTTGCATTACTACCAGTGTGTCCCTGAGGTTTTGGGTTATATTAGGAAGCAGCAATATTCAGTACAAATAAATTAGGTTTCACCATGTATTGAAAGCTCAGACTCAGAACTGCAGCTGACCTTTCACAGGAGTGAATAATTACATTTTCCTGCATACCTGGTGAGATTTCATGTCTTTTTTACCCTCCCAGGTATGCTTTTAAGGTTGCGCTGGTTTTGAAAAGTACTGCATCTGTAAAGGCTGTTGTATCTCTAGTTGGATTTGTTAACCCATTGGAAATAAAGATGCTGTTTTTACTTATAAAGGGGCAAAAGATTTCATACAGAGTTTCATATTTCTGTTTCAAAGGTGAGTGGCAGATGCATGAAGGTCTTTCAAATACCTGGACTTAACTGGCCGAACTTCACCCTGGAGTCTGAGCATATCTCATGGGCTCATGTGAGCTGTTCGGACACATTTCATGAGAGGCTGCCTTGAAAACAAACATTTAGAAAATATTGAAAATTTGAAACACTGTTTCATAAAACAAATATTCCGATAATTTCGTGACCATTAATTGTCTTGATAATTTTGACAATTTTGATTTCAAAAATGTCACTTAATATGGAATGGAATTATTCCAAATGGCACTAAGAAAACTAGTAAGTTTATATAAGAAGCTTCTGCTTCTGAGCAGAAGTCATAGCAAAGTAAACATTTCATTTTAATACTGAAAAAGTCACTGTGTCCTCTGGAATGGTTTTGCTTACCAAAATCAAAGGTAACAGTTACCCACCTTAAACAGTGCTCAAGCACTTGCATCCCAGGCAAACCGGCTCATTCTGTCCTGACACACGCATCCATTTCTCACTGACTAGGCAGACGCTCAAGGCGCCTTCCAAACAACTGGTTTAGCTACAGAGTTTTGAGCTCTTCTTCAGACACCTCCGTCATATGCATAACCTACTCTTCCTTTTTTTGTTTAATGAAATCTTTCTTTCAACATTCAAGGGTATACCTCAAACCTGAGCCCTTCTTTTGACATCACGCCTGCATTTTCTCACATTTCTTTATTCTGAGATGTGTGGAGACTGAAGTGTTTAGTCTCTTTAGCAATTGCCTTGGGCTGTTGTAGTTGAAACTAAAATAGATGTAATCTTTAAGCTTACCTCAGTTTGAAAATGTATGTTTAAAAGCTAACCTTTATGTCATTAAGAGTGGACATTCTCTTGCAGAATATCTGCTTTTTAATAATATCTTTTAAATCATAATTTTTTTTAATCTTGAAGATTATAATCTTGGCCAAAGTCTGAGTAAAATAATGCCTGTGATTGTTTCAGAAACAGTTCTTTCTGTTATCACAGAAGTTGTCAGATTGTGCTTGCCTGGTGCCTCTAAGAGCAGCAAGAGTAGTTTCAGAAATGAACTTGTGTTTCAGGAACAACTGTGGAATATGCAGTATAGCAAAGTTTTTGTAGTATGAAACAACCAGCTGTAGTACTGCAGAAGAGTCAGAGTAATCTTTCATTCAGGGGACATATGTCTTGGACTCAACATTGTCTAAGCCTATGATGTCTGCTACAGCAAATACAGCGCAACTTCACAGTATCAGTGTTTAACTAGACCAGATCCAGAGTGGTGAGTGGTCTTCCAGTGGGGAAAATAAAATATTTGCCAATATTTTAATAAAGGAGACTGTACAGATTCTGCATGCTCTCTGGCACCCGTGTAAGACTGGTGATCCTAAATCCCGTAATATAAATGTCCAGTTTATTAGAATGTGTGTACCTATGTGTTTTTTGAAGTTCTGAGCTACAGTCTTTATTGATTATTAAATCACTACAAACAGTGACTTACTTGGAAAGACTTTTTGTTCAGATTTTGTGGGAGACCAGTTAATATCCTTTTGCTTTGTGGTGTGTCCTCAACAAGCTGTCTGAAGCTTTGTTGTTTGTATTATTAGCAAGATGCTAAAGGCTGAGCATGTGAGAAGGTGAAAATGTTTCCAAAATGCAGGTTAATATAATTTTATAAAAATGAAAGGGAACTGTGAAAACTACTGTTCTTTATTGAAAGTCACTGTATGGATTTTGTCCTTCTTATCCCAAGCAGTAAGACCGTCTCTTTGTGGTACTTCTGTCTGCCCAGTGCCTTGGCTTAGCTTGTAAACTCCTCTGAGAAGGGGCTTTTCCTGTTCTGTGGTTTGTACTGTAGGACCTGCAGCAGGAGTCAGATGTATGGCTTGGGGCTTATAGAGATACCACAGCTTAAAGAATAATGAGAACAGGATTTCTTCATAGCTTCCCTCTTATCAGCGACTATACCTGCAGAACAATAAGCTTAAAGTAATGAATAAACATTTGTCCAAATCTCCGCTGAGAGAAAGAAAATTCTGCAGAGATGAGCACAAGCAGTGCACTCATGGACCGCAGTAGAGCATTCATAGCTGAAGCTGCTGTCATACTACTTCACATGGCAAGTACCTCTAAAAATGTAACAAATAGCAAAAAGGCGGGAGACATGAAGTTAAAGAAAAAAAAAAGTTAATGTAGTTCCTATCATTCTCTGGTTTCATAGTGTGATGTTTCTTGCATAGGTGATATTCAGTGTCTGAGTCATCAAATGCATAAAAGAGAATTTCTCTCAGAGTCAAGGAGAACTTGGTACTAAAAAGAATGCTTAGCCGTAAAAAACACTGTGAGATCAGGTTGTGGTAACACAAATACAGTCATTATGCAAGGTCCTAGAAAGGCATGTGGTTGTGCCAATGACAATTTCTGACTGTCACTTCAATGTTTCCAAGAGCCAAGAATGTATAGTATGTGGAACACATCCTTGTGATAATCAGTCAATGGTGTTAGCATGCTTTTTTTGCCTCACCAGCAACTTGCAACAATAGTTTATTCTGCACATGAAAGTTAATTTTCCTTTAATTCAGTACACACTGAGTGTCAACATTTCTTCAGCACTTTTAGTGCAACTTTATGCAGCCAGGAAATTTATTACTGGGGAAACAGAAGCTTCTGTAATTGCTTCTTAGGCATGTATGATAAGTCCTGCTTAATTTCCTGCTGGGTGTTACTGCCGAGCAGTTCAGAAAGTTGGTGTACATTGTGCTTATACAGTCTTTATTTCTGGACTCACATGCTGCCGTGTGAAAACTGAGCAATATTCTAAATAATAATTTTCAGCCCTGATGTATAACACCTTCCTTATAATGTATGTAATTACGCTGTAATGATGTTGGCATACTCATTTGTGTTCCTCCGTTTAAAAGAACCTGACCTCGCTCTCACTGTCAGTCACAGTTTGTGGTTTTGACAGTCAGACTTGGATTGGAGGGAAGAGCTGGGAAGCTGCTGGGTGGCCCATGGCGTGTACAGCTTGTTTCTGAAGCTTGTGGACTTCCGAAGGTTTTCTTATGTTGCACCTGAGGAAACACCCAGCACACTCGTTGATGCTGTGGTGCAGACTTAGGTAGTTTTGGTTTTAGTGTCCCTCTTGTAGCTAGGATGAGTACACCTGACTGCAGTGTGGTAGAAAAGAAGGGTGACCATCACCTTGTTTTGGGGGCTGTTGGTAGGAGGGACCAAGTAGCTGTTGTCTGTCTCCCTCTTTCCTCTTAAGGCTAGGAGCTGAAGTAGCAAATGTAAGGAAGAAATCAAGGCCAGCTGTGAAGGAGAAGGCACTTGATAAAACTTCAGTAGGAGAGAGGAGAGCAGAATGTATGCATGAAGAAAATGAAAGCAGAAGAGAGTAACTATGTTGTTGTTTTATATTGGTTAGTGCTCTTAGTAAATATTTTTGTAAGTGTTCCCTTACTTGTCCCCTAGTTATATGCTTAACCTTCTTATGAAAACCTTAGTAGACTGTATGCAATGCCAACTGCTTCTCATAGAATCATAGAATGGTTTGGGTTGGAAAGGACCTTAAGGATCATCCAGTTCCAACCCCCCTGCCATGGGCAGGGACACCTCCCACTAGACCAGGTTGCTCAAAGCCTCATCCAGCCTGGCCTTGAACACCTCCAGGGATGGGGCATCCACAGCTTCCCTGGGCAACCTGTTCCAGTGTCTAACCCCCCTCACAATAAAAAAACTTCTTCCTAATATCTAATCTAAATCTACCCTCTTTCAGCTTAAAACCATTACCCCGCATCCTATCATTACACTCCCTGATAAAGAGTGCCTCCACATCTCTCCTGTGGGCCCCCTTCAGGTACTGGAAGGCTGCTATAGGGTCTCCCTGGACTCTTCTCTTCTACAGGCTAAACAACCCCAACTCTCTCAGCCTGTCCTTGTATGGGCAGTGCTTCAGCCCTCTGATCATTTTTGTGGCCCTCCTTTGGACCCTCTGCAGCAGGTCCATGTCTTTCCTGTGCTGAGGACTCCAGAGCTGGATGCAGTACTGCAGGTGGGGTTCTCATGAGAGCAGAGTAGAGGGAGAGAATCACCTCCCTCGACCTGCTGGTCACACTTGTTTTGATGAAGCCCTGGATGTGGTTGTCTCTCTGGGCTGCAAGCGCACATTGCCAGGTCATGTCCAGCTTCTCATCAGCCAACACTCCTGAGTCCTTTTCCTCAGGGCTGCTCTCAATCCATTCTCCACTCAGCCTGTATTTGTGCTTGGGACTGCCTCGACCCACATGCAGGACCTTGCACTTGGCCTTTTAAGTCCCAAGTTACTAGAAAGCCTGTTTTCCATATTGTGAAATTTTCTGGAGACCAGCAAAGTCAGAAACAGCCTGCTCACTCAGTTATAGTGAAAAAACTTGTCTACAGGGCTAGACCTTCACACTGACACCAGCAGTACCGTTAAAATGGTTACCTTGGCTCAATGTCAATGTTTTGCTGTAGTAGTAAGGACCAACACCACAGTGCTTTAGCAACCAGCATCTCTGGGCTGGTGTAGAGCACCATGTTGAAATGTTCCCTTGTTGATCATTCAAATCACTGTAACATAAATATTGTACTGAGGAGTCTTACTGTAGAATTACTGTTCAGGAATAGGAAACTATATATTTTTGTGTTGGACACTGTTTAGACAAATGCTTTCCCCTGAAAATAAATATTTCACTTTATTTCTGAGAATTTGTCTCTTCTCTTTGGCTGTTTATGTCTTTGTGTATTGCTCTCCATCACGCAATCCTTTTGAGTATTTCTAGAAAACCTGATCTGTTCATGTGATACTGTGAGCCTTTGTATGTGCCTGTGCCCACATTGTAACTTTGGGGGGCGTTTTGGTCCCTGGCCCTGAACCTTTGGGCTTGAGCCTTCTGTGCCTCTTGATGTTTTATGTCAGTAACGCGACCTGGATCTCAGCTGGGAAGCAAATAGCAGATTTGAGTTGAGATGATGACAGCTCCTCACCACAGCCACTCTGCTATGCTGGACCACTGGTTGGGCATCTCAGCTGCAAGCAGAAGCAAGGTGCCGTGCCTGAGGGTGACAGCTACAAGGGGGGGGGTTCCTGGCGGTGCAGCACCCCCAGCAGGTGGGCTCCCCTGGGCAGCTTGGGCTGGAGGCTGCTCAGGACAAAAGCCAGGTCCTGACTCAAGGTTAACCTCCAGTTGAAAGGGCTGGGTTTACTGAGCTGTTGCATGAAATCTGTGACGTGAAACATCATACCTTGAAACAAAGCAAAAGGTGTCACTTGTATAAGTATGGCTTGGAGCCATTAGGGAAAAAATATTTTCTTCATGGACTTGGAATTGAAAAACTTTTGTGGGCTCTCCTGCATCAGTGTGTTAGGACATTGTTCTAAAGCTGGGTCAAACACAATATGAACTCGCACATTTCGAGTTTACTTCCAAATGGAAATTCTGTCTTCAATTTCTGCCAGATATACGAGTCTGAATCAATAACCACACAGGATGCCTTACACTTTTTGCATAAACAATGTGCAGCAGATCTGTCATACTTGTGTTTAACATAGACCAAAATAAATAAGAAAAATTCCTTAACACTCACAAAAGAAGAAAAAAAAACTTTCACATCTTTGGAAGGAAGAGAACTCATTATTAGATGAGTTCAGAAGAGTAGACTTGATTTCCAAAGTCTTAAACATTCTTTTGTTTCATTACAACTCTAGCATTGTCCTGATATCTAGATTTGGATCATTGCACCGTTTCCATCCATATATACTATCTTTGCTGATAAATTCTATCATACCACATTGCTTTAGGGATTTGCTTAGAGGAATCAATAATCTGAATTTCAGAAATGTTATAGTCATCATCTAGACCAAAACCGGAAAGATTTTTAATAGCATCAGTGAAAGCTGTACTAAATGCAAAATATTTCATAAGTGTAATCCCATTTTTATGTGTCTAGAAACAGGGAAAGTAGAATATACTATCTTTTAAAGTCCGATGACCAGAGAATGAACTTGGTTTCTGGATATCATCTGTGATGCCAAATACCTATTTTAAAACTGAGAACAGTTTTAACTCTATTTTCACACTGAAATAGTGTGAAACACTGAAAAGCATTTATGATACACTCCAGCCAGTGGCTGATAAGACTTTTCTCAAGCTTTTTGGGGTGTATTATCTTCAATTTATTACCATACTCTGTAGAAGAGAGAAAGGTCATTCTCAATAAAAACAGAACTTCCGTCCTTTCCTGAGGGGAATTGGGAGTAATATAATTCAGAGTACATAAAAGCAGTATGTTTCTGTTACATATACAGTCATACATTTCAAAAGACAGCCATCCCACAATCCAAAGGACACAGTGATAAGAACTGATAACATTTTATGCATTTTTGGTTCATGCATCACCTTACTTACAAAGTCATTATGGCCAATAAATGTCAGATAGAAAATTCTTTTTCAGGGTCTTTTTGGCACACAAGTTAAGAACATGGAAATACAAAAGGATGATTTTTTAACTCATCCTTTAAAGCCAGCCACTTGGTTATAGATTGTGTCCCTGTGGTTTGTTGGTGATGCCACAGATGGCTACATAGCAGGTTCCAGGAAATTGCTGATTTTTCTAGACCCCACAGGTTTGTTTGTGAATAATGTAAAGTTTCATGAGAGAACTTGTGCTCTTACCTCCACCGTATAAACATCAAAGGACTCAAATTACACCCAGAACAGGCTCCATTGTAGAGTCTAACAAGTTACCGTCATTCTTAGAAATACAGTCCTTACTTGAGGTGCTGAGCTGGATTTTAATGGTCCTAAAAATCTTACATCCACCTGGAGGGTGTGGTAGTCCAGTGCTAATTAAACACAGCTGCAGGATAAAACTTGCGGAATTACAAGACATACTGGTGAAAGTCTTATTTATAAGTCTGGAGTTGTTTCTTTTTCCCCTCTGTTTTAATAGAAAGGAGATTTTTTTTTTTTTTTTTTTTTTTTTTTTTTTTTTTTTTTTTGGTCTAACTTCTTCTGTATACATGCAGATGTGAGGTAGGGACTCCCAAACTGTAACTGATATCCCAGACAAACATTGCAAGAATAAAAAATAATTGAAGCTGATGCTGTGGTGGCAACAGTTTTAACTCTGTAACATTTAGGGCTTCCCAGTGCCCATTATTTCATAGCTATGCTTTACTTTATTCTTGACTATCTGATGTTTTAAGTTTGCATAAGAGTAAAGTAGAAGACCAGCAGCAACACTAACAATCAGTGCTGTGTGAAGGGGGCAAGGGATGCCTTTTAAACTGCTATCAGATTGTTCGCGATTTATTTCTGTTTATATAAAGACGCATGCACATTTTCATCTTCAGGGGCCTCATTCATTACGAGAGCTTTCTGTGGTTATTATGTTTGAGTACTGCACAGCAACCTATGCAATTTCAGGAATCAGGCTGATTGAATTACCCAGTTAGGCAACCTTGATAATCAAGGGGCGAGATGCTTCAGCACTGTTTTTTCAATGATAAAATTGAATTTCATTAAATTTTCCAAAGTTTAAAAAACTGCAAGTACCAGTGAGGAAGAAAGGTGCTCTGTAGTGGACAATAGCACAGAAGCTCAATTTCTTTTGCTCTGAGTACGGGTGCTTCCAAAAATGTGCAGAGAGGTATAAAACAGTCAATACTACAGGGGGTGCAATACTTGGAGATCTAACAGAAAAAAAAAGAAGTTGGTGATTTTATTATCAAAATGGAAATAATTTTAGTATTGTTATCTGCAGTGCATGTATTTGTCACACAGTAAATCACTGTTATCTGCAGAATGGAGATATTGAACAGCAATGATTTGTTAAACTTGTACTTCTCCTTGCTCAGAGGCTCAGTAGCCATGAAATGTGCAGGAGGAGGGGATGAATGAAAGCAGGGGGCAAAGTCAGCAGACGTACATGCAGATTGTCCACCAGCCTCTGGTTAAGCAGCTCAGAGTCCATGGTGGACTTGCTTTTCTGCAGTCCTTGAGGCTACTACTCATGCAGCTGTTGCCTCAACAAGATTTGGGGGAGGGAATCAACATATAGGAATAATTCTTTAGTCAGTGCCGATTCAAATAAATCTTCACTTTCCAGTCCCACCTCTAAATGTCATTAAGAATTTTACAAAGTTTGTAAATGAAAACTTTGGGGTATTGGCTGAGATCAGGTGTGTCTTGTTGCCATATAGGTGTGAGCCGTGGTTCTGCCAAGTGTAGTAGTTCTACAGCCACCAAGGGCTGGCCCTGTCTTCTGCTACTGTACTCTCATCGTATCATATTTTTATGAGAACTTTTAACCAAAATAAATTTCAGCTCATAAAATTGCATTGCCTTGAGAGTGAAATACCACCTGTTCATTACCATCCCGTTCCCTCAACAGCCTTTCCAGAAGTTAGATTATACAACACCTATGATACATTAGTTTTAAAATTATTTTTATGACTTTTCATGTCCTCACTGAAATATTGTCAAAATTCTTTCAAATATAATAAAAAATAAAATCCTGAGGAAGGAATATCACAGAATGCTTATCCACATAAAACAAAGCTGGAATGCTGATACAGTCCCATGGACATCTGGAAAAAGTTAAAGATGGGTTTCCACATCTGTCCTGTGTCATTCTGGATAACAATAAGAAAGTGATATCACATTTCCTCTTCAGAGCTCACAGTCGTTCCGGTCACTTTTTTTTTTTTCTGTCTGTAGGAAAAGTGAAAAGTTCTACAACATACTGTATTGAATTGGCGGGTAATGTGTTTAGTCAAAAGGTAAAAATTAACATTTGTGGTTTGGTATATAATTTTCTTGAAGAAGAGCAAAAAAATTCACTTTTTAGGTAGTGGCAGCTCTTGATTTCAAAGGCTTCAAAAGTTGGTCTAAGTATCAGTTTTGTTATTTTGGAAATACTGAGCATCAACAACATCATGAAGTTCAGTTATTTTATTCCTTCTCATAAGAGTTGCATTTTGTTGTACAGTAATACAGTTATTGTAAACACTATAAGTGTTTATTAGGATATTAATTTATGTAAAGGATATTTAATTTTAAATGGACATTTAATTTTAAATGGACATCTCATTAGCAGTGATTGACATGACCTGAAAATCATAAAAGCAATCCTGCATGTATCATTGCTGGTGCTACAGTTAAGCTATTGTGTATACTGCAGCGAGGTACCACTGGTGCTGAGTTAGTGAGAGAGAACTGTCTACAATGGGCGGCTCACTGTTTCCTAAATGCACTAAAATCTCTCTCTTTTTTTTTTTTTTTTTTTTTCTCTGTAAAGGTTTGATGTGTATAACAGCAGTTCTTTTACATGAGCAGGTAGAAGGTACATTGTTAGGCTGTTTCATGGAGGCAGAATACAAGGCTTAGCTGGGTGTCTGTCTACATTGTGCAACGAGTATTTAGCAAAAACAGTCACAGAACCTTGCTTTCTGTTCTCTGCTCAAAAAGATATGATATGTAACTCTAAGAATGAATAAAGGTTAAATATCAGACTTACAAGACATCATGTTAGGTCTCCTAAGATTTGCTAATGGGGTTTTTCTATTTTAGATATGAGAAAAAACCACCAGATTATGGAAAATGGGAAAAATATTTCTCACTTCCTCTGGTTCCCTTCTCTCACTGCCTTCTACATGTCACACAGTGACTGCATTCATCTCTGAAACCTTCACTGTCATGTTCTCTTTTCTGAGTTAGGACCACTGCCAAAGTGATCCCATATTTATAGAGGTGGGTTGGGTTTTTTTTGTTTATGTTACTGTTTGTGGTACAAATAGCTACTTTCACCTTGGAGTTGTACCTTTTTTTGCATGTATGTAATTCTGAAGTAGTATCCTCTATATTTGGGTCACCGCTCACAAAGTTTGGCTTCTGTAACTTTCTATTAATATTACTAAAACCCATCCCCGTAGCATATGGGATGCAGAAGACACTGCAAAGCAAGCTGTTATAAAGCCCAAAAAAGTTTATGAGCTGAAAAATTTGAGTTTGGAAAGGGGAATATAGACTTCTGCAATTTCCAAATGATGATGCTAAATCTATTCAGATGTAAATCAAACCCATCAGGAGCACTCTGCTCTTTAGATACTTTATCCTAACATGTGTTTGTTCATTATTCCTTCCTCAGTTGGAGGTTGTATATGAAAGCTGTTAAAATGAAATAAATAACATATTTCTATGAAGATGATTAGTATACTTTGGAACTCAGAAATGGTAGAAAAGTTGGGTAATATTTTAGCATAAATAACAATGTGAGTGGATTTTTTTTTTTTGAAATTCTTAGTCCAGGATGTGGATAGTTAGGTCATAATCTCTCTGGATATTTCCCAGTGTTTGGCTAGGCTTTGAAGGATGATCTCTGTTGCTGGAAGTCTTCTGCATCTTTATGTAGGGTAGGGTCAAATAATAGAGTCTTTGAAATAAACGGCGTTGACATACATTTTCCTGCATTCACATACATTTCATATGTTTTCATACATTCACATCCATTTCACCTGGACATTTATTTCAGTTGGTGTGACATTGTCTCACTTGATGCTTCTGTTTTAAATTTCATTAAATTTGTTGCACAGTAAAAATATGTTAGAGGCATTTGTGTGGCTCCATCTGTACCCTGTGCTATTTTGTGAGTCCTCTATTACTGGTCTGTCTCTGCTGTTGCTCTGGGAATTGGATGTCACTTTCCTGTTTAAATATGGGCATTCAGTCAAGATATACCCAGTTGTAGTTGTTCTTGGCGTTTGCGACAATTCAACTTCCTAGCTATCAAGTCTTTATTGATAGCTCCAGGAACTGTATGGAAATCCTCAATCACTGCATCCCCTGTGGAAAGGCAAAGATGAGGATGAAATATCTAATGAAATACAGTTTTGAAACAATTATTAGTTTTCTTGCAAGAGAGTGACAACTAAGAGTGTGTTCAATATGTATCAAATCAAAGGTCTGAGATCCTCTTATACAAATGGCATAAACAAGGACCAGGATTGTGTGTGGTCCCTGGTCTTATGTCATTAGCCACCTCATAATAAGTTAGACTGGATTTTGTCAGTAAATATCATCATGGCTGTGCAGATACCTCCAGGTGATGGAAGAACACATTTAATTCAGGACTGGTGTGCATTGACCGTGGAGAGTTAATACTCCGTGGTGCACAACAGATTGACCAGTTGCTGTGAGACAAAGAAGATTTTCAAGTTTCCCTGCATAGACAGCTTTTTCATGTCGTGGTCCACCAGCCATCTAGCCTTGAGCATACCTTGCCTACCAGTCCTTGAGAAGAAACTTTTCTGCATGTAAATATTTATTTCTTACTATAACAAAATTAATGAGCCAGTGATCCACTTTCTAACCTGTTTATTTACCCTGATGCTTCTAATGGTACTTGCAGGAGCAGATTTCACAGAGCTCTCTCAAGGATCTTCCTGCAGACTTCCCCTTCAATTTATCATGTTCTAGTTTTCTCTCTTGCTCAGTGTTTTTTCCTAGTAGAAAGTATACTATTTAATCAGTGCAAAAATTTCCCTACAACAAACTTACTGTGATAGATTAAAAAAAACAAGCAGTAAGGTACCAATAATGTAAACATTTAATGTGCTGAGTAATCATTATAGAATTTCACCTGAAATGTGTCTCTATCTGCAGGGGTGCTCAGCTGTGGTTCTAAAATGCTGCTGGCAGAGATGCTGTTCGTTCCTAAACAGAAGCTTTATCTTTCTAGTTGCGCAGGGCATCCAGTGAGACCCTCATGTTGAAGAGCATCAGTGAGGAGCTCCTGCTGGCTTTCCTTTCTGTCTCCTTCCTTCAGGGTTCACCTGCTGATTGCTGCCAGCATGCCAGGAACCACACTGGCCCAGTGAAATGCAGCTCCCTCTGCTTCAGACACAGTAATGGTTTCACCAGAATTAAGTTTCCAACCCCTCAATCAGGTGACTAATTGGCCTTTTTCAGCCTATTTAAACTTTTATCGGGTACAAATCTTGGTACAGGAGTGTTACCCTCATCGTGATTACTCACTGTAGTGCAGTGGAGTGACAAGTGTAACAGGATGTACAGAGTACATCAGGGTCCATTTGCTCAGCAGCTTAAATCCACAGAAACCAGCCTATGGTTTCCTTTTGTATCTGTAAAATCAGTTCCTTCTGAGTAAATTGTACCATTATTACTTCTTGTCATCTAATGTAATTTTCTTAGTTGGCTAATTGCTTTATCCATATGCCAAGCGTAAGTCGGCCTCCGTGGAAGTGTCGTTCATTAGCCGCATCTACGTTCACTTAGTCCAGCATATCTTTATGTGCTATATTTGGATTTCTTCTGCAGTGCGTTTCCTCATGCAATACCACATATATCCTGTGTAGACCCTCCCTAGTCCTTTGGCTACAGCTATCTGGCTTATTACAAGAACTGGACACCTTTTTCAGTCACGCTGAACTATCCTTCTGCTTACATTTCTAAGTATGCTTCCTGCTTCCTGAGATCAGCAGGAGATCTCCCAACATTAACACTTCTTGCAGAATGCCACTGCTAACCGGTTTGTCATGTAAGCATTTGACCTGAGTATTTGTGTGGCCCCTCTATGTTGACACGGAAAGAATCTCTGGAAAATAAAAAATAAAAAAGCTGGTTTGGTAGTAATTTGAGTCTCATAATCCTGATATTGCTGCTTGGCAAATCCACTTTTTTCAGGTACGTTTTGAGCCAACAGCTCACTCCAAAAGCTCTCTGGACATTTCCAACAGCCAGGAGCTCTGGTACCTTTTAGGCATACACAGAGTGAACACAGAGGTTCCATTTGTCAAGGTTTGAGGCACTTGGAAACAGCAGTGAAACAACTTCTTTAGTGACTTCCTGTACTAGTGGTGCAAATAGGATGGAAGGAGGGAGAGGAGTGATATATATTAATCAGGAAGTCACTATTTGTTA
Organism: Pterocles gutturalis; assembly: GCF_000699245.1. NCBI lineage: Eukaryota > Metazoa > Chordata > Aves > Pterocliformes > Pteroclidae > Pterocles > Pterocles gutturalis. The sequence continues at coordinate 2,211 of NW_010108041.1, read as the reverse complement.
ATTTTCTTCCTTTATGTGGGATTTGCATGCAAGCAGAGGAGATCTTCCAGGACACAGCCGTCATCGGCAGCCGTTCTGTTAGGCCAATTTAAAAGAGGAAAGAACCAGGGAGAGTATTTGAGAAATGTATGGCTTGTTTGGCCTGATACAAGAGGAGATGAGCAGTGCCTCTGTCACTTGAGAGCTACCTAAAGAGAAACTTCCAGCCATCTGAGGAAAGATGAGAAGCTGTAGAAGCATGTTACTGAACATTGTGATTCAATATTGCACCCCAGCTCAATACAGCTTAGAGCTTCCTTTTCTCTCAGCCTTTCCTAATATGCTTAACAACTCTCATCTTTTATGTCCTGTCTGGATTGCAGATTTTTCAAGGCAAGCACTGTCTGTGCACTTCTGTGTTTTTACAGCCCCCAGCCCAACTGGATCCCACTGTTGCCTGGCCCTTAGACAGTGCTGATGCCAGCAAATCCATCAGAAAAGATATTTTCCTTGAATATAGAAAGTGAGTTTAGAGAATTGAGTTCCTGGTGTAGGAATGCATAAAATGCAGGATATCTTAAGACAAGTCATTTAGATCCCCGATGAGTTTGTGTGTAAATCAGAGTGCAGAATTTTTTTCTTGATTTCTCTTTGACATATGTGTTGGAGACACACTAAAATGACTCTTTATTTTCCTTTTTATACTTTTAATTGTTCACTGTTTCCTGTGAATTCAGTATTTGTGTCTGTTTGCCTTCTGACAAGTTTTAATGCATACTTTCCAGTGTACAATGTAATAAAAAGTTACGTTCACCTCTCAAAGCTACGATCTAATTCTGCCCACAACACCCACATCTTTCCATGAAACTGCTGAAGAACAGCTGCGGGAGAGATAAAGCAAAAAAAAAAAAAAAACAACCAAAACAACAAAACAAACCAAAAAAACAAACCAAAAAAACCCAAAAAAGATATCTCCAGTGGAAGTCCTCCTTTTTACTGCCAACAGTGAGTTAGGAGATAGGGGTGTCTAGCATCTTTCAGTGTCCATGGCTCTTGTATGAAAACCTGTCAACCAAAAGCTGCTAGTTTGTACCCATTTTTTTACATCTCTTATACAAGTGTGGTTCATAAGGTATTAGTTTTGACATAGTGTGCATATTTTTTTTTTTTTTTGCTGTGGTGTAGAAAAGAAGCTATTAGTTGTTTCTGTTAGAGGTTTGACCCCCTTGGCTGAATTGCTTGAGCTGGCTTGTTAATTTGTTCTCATTTTGCAGTTCACACCCTTGCCCTATAACTTTTCATGAATGTGGGCCAGCTGTTGCACCTGTACAAATCCCGCTGAGCACTCTGTTCTCAGGATTGGTGCCGTGATACAGGGAAGCCGTATTCAGCAGGGTCACATTAGCATTAGGAGTTAAGATACGATTTGTCCCCCTGGTTTTGGCATGACTCGTGTTCAGTAGATAATTAGAACCTCATGCCAGACTTCTGCTATTCACGTTCTAAAATGGAGCAGTAATTTTTTTTATATGTATTAACAGAATTGCTTACTGGGATTGACAAATGTATTACTAATTCAGCACTTATTTCCTTATGAGACACTAATAGGAAAAAAATTTACTTGAAGTCTAAAATCTCTCATAGAATCATACTATGGTTTGAGTTGGAAGGAACCCTAGAGATCGTCCAGTTCCAACCCCACTGCCATTGGCAGGGACACCCTCCACTAGCCCAGGTTGCTCAAAGCCTCATCCAGCCTGGCCTTGAACACCTCCAGGGATGGGGCATCCACAACTTCCCTGGGCAGCCTGTTCTAGTGTCTAACCACCCTCACAGTGAAAAATGTCTTCCTAATATCTAATCTAAATCTGCCCTCTTCCAGTTTAAATCCATTACCCCTCCTCCTGTCACTACATGCCCTTGTAAAAAGCCCCTCCCCATCTCTCCTGTAGCCCCCTTCAGGTACCGCTATTAGGTCCTCTCGGAGCCTTCTCTTCTCCAGGCTGAACAACCCCAACTCTCTCAGCCTGTCTTTGTATGGGTAGTGCTCCAGCCCTCTGATCATCTTTGTGGCACTCCTCTGGACCCGCTCCAACAGCTTAATGTCCTCCTTGCACTGAGGGGCCACAGCTGGACGCAGCACTGCAGGTGGGGTCTCTCGAGAGCAGAGTAGGGGAGGAGAATCACCTCTCTCGACCTGTTTGCCACGCTTCTCTTGATGCACCCCAGGAT
>NW_010108040.1:67129-74141 GCF_000699245.1 Pterocles gutturalis | reverse complement strand
GGGGGGGAGTGGGGGGTCTGGGGGCAGCCTCCTCCTGTCCCTGGGCTGCAGCAGCGCGGTCGAGCAAGTTCCGCGCCTGTGGCGAGTCCCCCCGAACTGGGCTGCTGGGCTTTTACCTTCCCGCTTTTGAGCGGCGGCGGGGCCAAGTGCCGCGCAGATAATGTCAACGTGAGTGGGATTGATCTGCTATTGATTCGCTGCCGCCGATCTGCTGAAGTGGCAAATACACGGCTTTACTTGCCGGTTTTAGTTGTGCAGCGTGAGATGTGGAGGGTCCCCCCCACATGCTGCAGAGGGAACTGGTTTCTCCTCCGTGTTATGCCCCGAAGTAGTTGTCTGTACTGGGGCTCATTTCTGCCCCAGTCGAAGGCAGAGGGTAACGGGAAGCCAGACCAGATCCGTGTAACTGCAAAGCACAGCTGTGCCAGCCTTTGTGGATGGAACGTTTTGGCAATTCCACTAGTATGGTTTTGAAAAATGCCAATGAGGAACATGGAAATTCATTCCTTCGTTACAAATTTTGACACAAACTATTTTCTGCACTTTTGGCAAACTTTTCCAAACTTTTCATTTCAAAAGTCCTCTAAACCATCAACATCATCATAACCAACTGCAGGATTTGGACAAAAAAAATCTTTTTAGTAACAATCTCTGACAATTTTTTTTCTAATCAATCTTCCCTTGGAAAAAATAATGCACAAATGTGGCAGAAAATTATCTTCTGTTTTTTAGGGTTCTGTTTGCATTTTTCTGTAGAATTCATTACATGTTTTAAGCAAAATAATTCGATGACCTCCTGTTGTAGAGTCAGCATAAATACTCACCATGTTATTGTGTTCCTGGTAATAATTTTGAAGTCTTACAAGTGTTCTCAGTTTTGAAGACTAAGGAGGGTGGGGATCCTAGGATAAAATATTTCTCTCTGATTGTGTTTACTGGCTTTCCCTTAAGTTACTATTGCTGTGCTAAAAGGTTCTTTTTCTTATGAATTTTGGTGTGTAATTGCATTAATAAATTGTGTTGTTTATCACCCTCCTGTTTCATTAATCATGGAAGTTTTAATCACTGCAGAATACGGCTTGTTCAAATATTACATGAAACCTTCAATGTTTTGCACAGCAATCTGCATTTCTGCCACATTTTTTTTGGAAAAACATAATTAACCAGCATTATAATAAGATCAAAAGTAATGACCTGCACAGAATGACATTTAGGTGCAGAAAGTTTGTGAGAAAGCAATGCACTGAGTGCAGAGTGAATTTCTCAGAACTATCCAAATACAAGAATGTGAACAGAATACCTCCTGAAGACAAATGAGGTCATCTTAGTGGGTCATTTGGAGATTTCAGCATAAAATTTGAAAGATCCTGCAGAAATATTGTTACTGACTTTGGAAATGATACTGCAGCACAGCAGCCCATCAGACAGTTACACAACTGAAGTCGTCACAGGCGAGAATGTGAGGTGCTGGAGATTGCCCAGGAAGGTGAGTGGCAGCTCCCTGGGCAGCAAAGGCTCACACGTTTCTGTAACACGGTGAGATCTGTAGTGGCAAAGGGGGATGTGGTGGGCTCATTGCACAAGTTGACATGCCTGGTGACACTGGTGACCCTTTCCTTAGCCACTGTCGTGGCCACTGGATATGTTCCATGGTCCTGCTCTGCCTGGCGTGGAGGGCAGAAACGTGCTGTCTTGGCTTCTCACCAACCCTGTCAAACCACAACCTGCAATATCATCACTTACAGCTCCTTACATCAGCATGATCTTGCATTGCTCTTTTCTGGACAACAGACCCAGTCCCTCGGGGGCAGCATATTTAGAAATGCCAGTTCCCTCCTCCCAGTGTTCTGCAGATCAAGTCTGGATCTTTTTTTATCTGCATCGAGAAATATCACAAGACTTAGGAATTGCATTTATTGTTGTATTTGATGCACTGTAGTTCCTTTTCACATGAACAGTGTCTGAGCACTGAGCTGTCTGAAGGACCATCTTCCCTTACGAAGCAGTTTTTCATGTGCTTCCACTAAAACACAGCAACTCCCCTGAGCTGTGATCATGCTTTTACACAGAGGGCTGACTTGAGGTTTTTGGCAGCTTTTTTGCATCTTCATTTGAAAACATGCCCTGGAATTTGCTTGACTCGTTCATCTGGAAAAGGAGAGAGGTCATTTCTCACTTCCTGATGCAGGAAAACTTATTGGCAGCTGCTTGTGGTGGGCATGAGCTTAGCTGCTGGCAGTGGGGAGAAGAGATGAAGGGAAATCTAGGCTATAACACCATCATCTTCATTGCACCACAGTGATTTATAATATTGCAAAATGGTGTTAACTGTTGCTCACCAGCTTAAAAGGATTGTGAGATGAAGACTGCTAGGGATAAGTGGCATATATAAGGCTGATTGTAGCTTGTGCTCTAGCCAAAGGCCAACTAGAAATATTTGTATTCTGGAAAAAATCATTACAAAGTGTCCAGGCTAGTTTTTACAAATATGAACTCCTTCAAAGCTGCTGGTAATAAGTTAACTCAAGACAAAACTGTCGTTTTAAATCCCTCTTAAGATGAAGAGATTTTCACCAGAGAAGTAAATAGAGTGAAAAGTTTGCACTAGTGAACATATGGCTACACCAGAAGGGATCGTGACCCCTCATAAAATGGTTTACATCTTTTTTATGACTCTGTAAAGCACACAGCGAGCCTCTCCAAAGTCAAGCTGCCACTGGCTAATCTAAGCTGGAAACAACAATGCCCTGAGCGCTGTTGTGCATGAGTTTGTTGTGTTTGGTTAATGCTGCCATCCCCAGGGGCTGGCCATTTTTCCCCCTATTTGTTTTCTTCCCTGAATTGCCTTCATTCAACCAAAGTCTGTCAGCAGTTACACCAAGGGGACCCTATTAAAGGCAAATGGACTCAATGTACTTCCTCCACAAATGTTCATAATTTAAATTGCACAGCTGTGGGACACAGTGGGGGTAACTCTGCCTTAGGTACTTTATTGGGGAAAGAAGGAAAGAAAAAGGCAATTAGAATGGCAATTCTGCTGTCAGCGAGAGCTGAACCTGATCTGCTCTGCCTGCTGCAATCCCAGCCCTCCAGCCCGCAGGAGGACACGTGGGACAGGGACTGCAACACCACTGCCAGCCCCTGCGCCCTGGCCACCACAGCAGCCACACAGGGAGTTGTCACTCGCTGCACAACCACCCGTACGAATCACAGCTTTTCACTCTCCCATTGACTTACTTGTTTCTCAGTGTGGGACTCGAGTTTCATTCGCACCCTGGCTGGATGCAAACTGTTTCATTCAGTTGAGTTTTACGTGGGGTTTGTACCACATCCACAGAGGCTCAGTCCTCCCTCTCTTACCAATTGCAGGAATTACTGTTGCAATATGATTTTACGTTGTCACAAGTGAGAGGTAGACTGGAAACAGAGCACTCCTGTACTTGCTTTTGTGCTCCCAATCTGGGGACAGTCTATGCTCCTTTGATTTAAGAAAATCAGTGGGAACTTAGAACATTTGCTGTTTAGTTCAGGAAGACAAACTTTCTTTGGAAATTATAGGGTCCCTCCTTAATTAGCATGAGAAAATAAGTTCATATAATGCAACATAGCACCTTCAATTCACTAAACAGCATATTTCCAATGTCAACAAACTATTATCAAGAGAAAGACAAATAGTTTTAAAGGGTTTGTGAGGCAGTGTCGTCTTGGAACTAGAGGAAACACTAACTGCTGCAGAGCCAGGAACAGAACTTAGAGCTCCAGAGGTTTTTACTGATTTTTTAATGCTGAGCTTCATAGTAAAGTATGAGTAGTCAGAGGAGAATACTGCTAGCATTTGAATTTTAAAGCTTCTGTAAATGTTTCTAGGAATACCTGAACCGTACCAGATATTCAATCAAGCAGAAGGAAAGAAATTTATCAGTGCCAGCTACTCGCTCGTTACCAGGCTATTGACACCTTTCTTAGGAGGGGAAGTCAAATGTACCTGTGCAGTAAGCATATTCCATTTCTGGAAAGTGTGTTTGCCATTTATTCTGAAAACATATTAATGCAAAAGCTTGTTCAATAGAAGATGGTAAACAGCACATTACTGAACCACTGTTCACTGGGGTAGATAGGAAATGCCTGGTACTTTTTCTAACTCAAATGAATCTGAAATTACAATGTGACCCATAGCAGAATGTGTCTAAGGCAGGGCCTTGGAAGCACAATATATAAATGACAACTTGTATGGAAATGCTGAATGTAGCAGCTATCATTACACAGGCTACTAATACAGTAATTACACATTGGATATATGATCTGGCTTGTCTGTCACAGCTGAATTCTTGCTTACAACAAATACACAAGGCTCTACAGTGCTACATTTTTTAAAAAAAATTAATGAGAAATCATAGATAGTGAGGTAAAAGAAGACAGGGTCTTTCAGTGGAAAAAGCATGTCTGTAAAGAATGATGAAGAAGAATTATATGTCATCTTTTCTTTTCTCCTACAGCTTTATAGAGATTTGTTGTGGTTTTTGTTTGTTTGTTGCTTCCTTTTTTAATTTTTTTTCTTCTTAGGAAGACGAAGTAGAAGAAGGTTGGGACCTTCTTTCTTCAACCTTCTTTCTTTTTTCTTTATTTCTTCTTTGCTGTCTTTCTTCTTGCTTTTCAACTCCATCATTATTCAGTGTTACTAAGGTAGTCCCTTAGAAACCTCAGTCCAGGCTCATAACTTCATTTGGGTAGATGTGTTACAATCAAGTACAAAGGAAGAAATCCTGAAGATTGGATAAGACAGGCAGGGCTATAGAAGAAACTGAAAATCAGGGTTTGGAAGGCAAGGTAATACTAAAATGAATGGAACAATATTACAGCTATAGCAGTGTTTCAATTTGCTTTTAAACCTTCTTTTTTTTTTTTTTTTTTTTTTTTTTTCCCAAATGAACAATGCTTTTTCTTCTAGTTTCTTTTCTTTCCTTTTGGGGATTTGTCCTTGCTTTGCATTTCTGGTCCATGACATGTCCATTTCTCTGACTTGCCATCAGTCACAGGCTGTGTGGGTGAAAGATAGAATTGTAAAGATTTTCTTCAATACTTAAGAGAAAAAAAGGGCCAGGAATCAATATTGATATACAGGCACACAGCACTGATTACTGAGATGTAAGGGTATTTACATCTGAAAGCATTCCACCATGCTCTTCGCATGAATAATGAAAGAAGTTATGGCATTCTTGTGGGTCTGAGTTAGCCAAATAAAATATTTGGAGAGTATGAAGGGACTACTACATCTTCATTACCATCCTGTGTTTACTTAGTAAGTTCTGGAAAAAATAGAGCACTTAAAGCTAAGACCTTGTCCATGTTTTGGAAAGTTTCTATTTTGAAGAATCTATGGAGGCAGACCATTGACACAATTACTATATAAGTTCCAAAGAGAGTCAATACAGAAGTCTTTCAGCTCTAGAGATACCACATGTCAGTAAAATGGTATGAAGTTCATCCATTTGCATCCCTTCAAAGGTTAGGTCTTCAGTCTAAGATAATCAGTTAGGACCTTCTTCTGTCAGTGACAAGTGATTTACTCCACGTATCTTAGACACACACCTGATAAGAAGAATTGCTTTTTTTGGAGTTGCTCATTTTCATCTGCCTGACTACAGGAAAAGCTTAACCTTAATGCCTTAGATAAAATCCTAAAATCAAAGGACTAAAAGTAACATAAAGTTAATTGCATTCTATGTGATTAAAGACCAGGGAAATATGCTTCTGCTTAAGATAAAGGATATTAACTTTTGTGTATGTGTGTGTGATTTAGCAGTTATGGAAGAAGCACTGTCCAAAATGACTGCACAGCCTTCTGCAGATGAGACACTGACACATTCTCGGTGACACAACCAAGATGAAACATTGATGTTCGAGAAGAAATTCTTCTTCTGCCCTCAAAAGAATTGATAACCATCCTTGTCACTGCATCTGTAAACTGGCTCAAAATATAGATGTTGAGTGGAGAAAGTGGAAGAAATGAGGTGTTTTACCCTGCTTTGCTATCAGCTATAAAGCCCTGCTTTGACAAAGTCATCTTTGGCTGCCATCTAATTTTCCATCAAACAGCGACATATTCCATTGCATTATGCTCAGTATGCTTTATAGTCTCCCCAAAAATCTTCCAGAACCCAGAACATTAATATCTTTAAAACCACCGCTTTCAACTAATATCAGGTCCAATGTCCAGCAAAGAATGATTAAGCAGGACACAGGCTGTATTAGTGATTAATAGTGCACACAACTGGCTTACTTTTCACACTGCACATGCCTTTTTTGTGGGGCTCCTCTGCCCTTTCTGGGATTTTTTTTTAATGTAAGCAAGCTGCATTTCATCTAGCTGGATTAACAGGGCATAACACATGGCACAGTTTTGTGCTGCTTAAAGGTGGGAGCCACTTCACATCCAGTAATTCAAATGCAGCAAGGAGATACGCCTTTTGCTGAATCCATCTGCTCAGAGTTTTGACTAGAAAGAAGAGAGAAAGATGTCATTAAAGTAATTGGTCATAGCATGGCTATGAGCCATCAACAGAACATGACCATAAAAAACCCAAGACATTTTCAGTAGAGGTAGAGAAACATTCATGTCATTGTATACAGTGCTCCTGAAACCTCATCTGTATTCGCTTCTGATTGTCCATATCCAAGACATTTTCAGTAGAGGTAGAGAAACGTTCATGTCATTATATATAGTGCTCCTGAAATCTCATCTGTATTCACTTCTGATTGTCCATACTACAGAAAAATACACTACTAGGAGGTTCAGAAGAATGGACAGGCAAGTGTAAGAGATGGGATGAGAAAGACTAGGATGCTTCAGTCTGCAAAATGAAGAGTGAGTATGAGTTCTCCTTTTGAAAATGAGAAATAAAACCAGGAGGTAAATAAGAGTAATTTAGGCTCAAGAGCTGTAGTGGTACAAGAACAAATCAATATAAACTGCTCAAGAACACAATCTGGATAAAAACTAGAACATTTCCAA
>NW_010108040.1:0-67101 GCF_000699245.1 Pterocles gutturalis | reverse complement strand
TTCATTAGAAAGTTTGAGAGGGCAACAAATTTGATGGTTTTTGGAGTGTGTTCTAATTAGCTGATGAAAATGACTGTATAGAGGATTGCCTGCAGTAGCAGGGTACTAAGTACCTGGATTTATGGACTCATAAACCTCTTCGCAGCCCTGAGATTTTTAAGGATAGCACTGCAACCAAATGTGGAAAACCTCTGAATTAAAGCAGCAGGATTTAACTTTTGCACAAAGGAAGCTGTGAACTGTTAGCCTAATCGAAAGCCCTTTTAATGCTATATCCATTTTCTTACAGTGATTAGAATCAGGTGCTTTAAGAACTGCTTCCTTCAGCAACAAACATCTATTTATATGCCCACTTTGAGAGTGCAAACACTAGATGAACATAGATGCAAGCAATGCATCTGGTGAGACGGGGCTTACCAAAGTCAAAACAGTTGGGCCAGTTATAAATCAGCTGTGGTGCAACCTGATTGCTTAATAGAAAGTTCTATGAATCCCACAGTGAGCCTGGGTTTAATGGCACTGTAGCATCCGCTTGTACAAATGCAATAAATAGAACAGAACTCAGTAAAATATTATCTGGGATGAATTATGAGGCTTCTAATACAGTGTCAAAACATGAGCTTCTTGACCCCTATGGATGTATAAAAAATTTTTGGATGATCCCTGTAACACTTGGATTTTTCCAGATATCTGAGTTAAAGTAATTGCAGCAGAATCTGTTATTTTATTAATACTTTCCTGAACACCAGTCACTGTTCCTTGCCTTGCAAGAAGAAAAAACAACACTCTTCACCTTAAGGAGCTGAAGACATTCAAAGCACATAGTGCTTTTTCAAAATAAAATCAACTTAACCTCATCATTGCTTCCCAGTCCTGAGCTATAAAGAGACTGCAAAGGAGTTTAAAGCAAACTGCTTTGCAAACATATAGGATTCACTTGCTATACACAGGGGCTCTAAAAGCAGTCCTGGGATATCTACTGGACTAATATGCAGTATTATCAGGCTGACAGATTGTTTTTAAAGCTACATCACTACTCCTATACTGATGCCAGCGTGCTGCTCCTTAATGTAAAAATAACATTGAAAGGGGATCCCTTCCACTTATGTGAAATTAAATCATATCACTAAATCTGACATGATTTTATTTTCAAGCTGTGGGACTCTTGCCTCTAATATTTATAAAATCTAGAATAGCATAGTTATACGTTGTTTAGGGTATGGCAACTGTATCATAAAAATGAGCCAAGTCACTACAGTCCAGCTCTTCCCCCTATTTTTGTTCTGCTCTTAGTGACAGGACGAGAGGGAATGATTTTAAACTCAGAAAGGGGAGATTTAGGTTGGATATTTCACTCAGAGGGTGGTGAGGCACTGGCACAGGTTGCCCAGAGAAGCTGTGGGTGCCCCATCCCTGGAGTTGTTCAAGACCAGGCTGGATGGGGCCCTGGGCAGCCTGCTCTAGTGGTTGGCAACTCTGCCCACAGCAGGGGGGTTGAAACTAGATGATCTTTAAGGTCCTTTTCAACCCAGGCCATTCTTTGATTCCATGATTCTTAGAGCCAGGGGTTTCCTGATGGGCTTGCCCTCTTGCCTGGGCGACGTCACAGGCTCAGGCTTGCAAATAGACCTGCAAGTTCAGCACAGTAACGTAGTAGTTTTATAAACAGACAAGGATATGAAGCATTATAACCACAATTTTCAGAAGGCTTCTCTAGTAGTTACACGCCATGCTCAAATCACATCTTAGGGGTGCCTCACTTGGGCATCCTGACTACAGCTGTGTCATCTGAGTATCAGAGAGGAGAAAGCTACGCTCCCTGCTATTCAAGGTTGCCAGATCCTGCCTGGCTCTGCAATAATGGGCAGAAGTAGTCAAACATCTACTGTGCTGAAAAATATATTGTTTGACAATCTGTTACCAGTAGCAGTAGACCATCTCCATACACAGTCCCTCCCCCACACCAGAACATCCCAGCTCCTCTCCCCCCATCCAGTCGTGCCAGCATTGATTTAGGAGAACTGCACAAATACGTGTTTTCTTCTAATGGTGGTGTGGTCAGCCAATTCAGTACATGGCATAGCCCCAGAGTGGTTGAAATGACGATCCTGTGTGGGCAGCACCTTGCAGCACGAACACAGAAAGGTCTCCCAGATCATGGGAGCCAAGCAGGGAAGACGTTAAGCCAATTTTGCCACTGTGGGCAATGCAGAGTCAAACCCCAGGCTATTCTGAAGGAAGCCAAATAAGCTAATAAACAAATGTTTTCACTAAACTGCACTAAAAGCAGTCCTGAACTCTTCATGAACATCTGATTCTACATCTCTCTTACAACCTAAATAATGAAATAATTAAATTACAGCCATTACAGTTCAGAGCTAGATCATGGTGTACACAACACCAGGCTTCTCCTAATTGGTCTTCACTGATTTCAAAAGAACAATTCCCAGCTTCCTGTGATAAGAGTAAGATCATAATCAAATATTCAATTGTTTGATAAATTGTTTGGTGTTTTTTTTAAGAAACAGTTTCTGCTGCTTCTTTTGAAATGGAGGCAAAAAGAACTGTTGGCATTTTCAGTAGAAAATACTGAGCTTTTATGTGAAATCAGTAAGGGTCCATTTATGAATTTTTGTTTTGGACTTGAATTCTGAAGTCTCAGTGAATAAGCGTTTTCTGACAGCAAAATGAAATTAAGAAGCAAAACTTAACGTGTAAGTCAAGGTCAAATGAGAGTGACTTACATCCCCTCATCCCTCCTGGAATTTCAGCATCATCCTGACTCTTTCAATTGCAATTGTAGTTACTGTAGAGTAATTTCTTTCAGCAAGATGACATCAGTATCTGTATTAAAACTCGCCACGACTTACTGCTAACCTCCTAAGTGTCCATGCAACTCTGAAATGATTAGTACTGGCACACTGTCATCAGCTACCATGGTACCTCATGGAAGCTCTGGCTCAGTTGCTGAATATCTCCTGTTCTTCTCCATGGTCTGGAGCCTCTTGCCATGCAACATCTTCCAGGACATGGAATAGACTGTTATCCATTGAGACACCAGAGTATATTGCGAATGGGGAAGTTTAGCAGGGGAATTTAGCCTAGTGTGGAGAGAGGTGAGATAAGAAATTTAGTCTATAATCTCCAAATGATACCACAGAACCTTAAATGGTTTCAGCCCAACATCAAAATAAGCTGAAGCAAAACCCCTAGATTCTTCCAGACATAATTTCTTCCAAATTCTTTCCAAACTGAAGTTCAGTTCTTCTCAACTTTCTTTTCTGCTAAGTATTTCATTATTTCTGCTCTTTATCTCTATTTGGGAGTAAAACAAATGTCAAACTTATTACCAGGACATAATGCCATTTTTTTGACTGGAACTGATGAATGTGCAGTGACATTTATTGTGGAATCAATAGGAGTATATGAAACACAGAAAAGATGCGAGCAGTGTCTCCTTATACCACAAACTTCTCCCTTCCCTGTAAGATACTTAATCTAGGGCCAATTCTCCCTGTAGTTAGTTAAAGGCAGTGTAAATCTGGATTGATTATACTTAAAATAATGCAGCTACAGTAAAACAAAAGTGGTCTTCCATAGTGATATGATCTTTTTGGTACACATATTCTGCAGTGTATGAGCAGCTCACAGGCTTTTTTTCTATCTTTCCTAACAACACTGTGAAACATTATTAACCCTGTCTTATAAATAGGGGATGTCAGTACAGATGTTTGATGAAACTTCCAAGATCACACAGAAACTCTGAAGCAGATTGACCCACTCTGAGTATAATGTTCTAATTCAGTGCAATGATTCCAGTTTTGTCTCATTCCTCAAGATAACAGGGGGAAAAAATGGAAAGGGAGTTTGGAAGGGGCAGCATGGCTTTTCTTTAGCATAGTCTTTTCCACAGACTGCTGTGGAGTCAAACTGGAGGTTAAGCCCATTTTGCTTTGTCTCTCTGGCCTCATCCGTAGGGTAGTCTCTGTATACAAGAGACTGAGTGGTTCCTTATGCAATCTATTGCACAAGGCGGGGACATTCCCAGACCTTATTCGTGTCTTTCATCATCCTGAGTAAAGGTCATTCATCATCTGGCTCTTTATGATTAGAATCTCTTTCCATAGAAGAAAGAAATCTGTCAAAAAGCCAGAGTTGCCCCCTAACCATTATGAAAAGTGCTGTGAGAACTTTAACTTGACGCTGGATGGCTGCCAGTTCTGGGGAGAAGAGACGTTCTCATCCAAATTTGAACTTATCTTCTTCCCCACAGGCAATATGGAGCTTTATCAGCAGAGCAATGCAGATAAACACTGATGCAATTGAATACACTTCCGAATGTCAAAGTAAATCAATCAATTAAAAAAAAGTTTTTCACTGTTTACAGTGTGGTGTGGACAACCTCATAATCCAAGCCTTGAGAGCCTTATCCAAAGCTCACTGGAATCAGAGAGGATCAGATTGGTTTTCATTCAGGACTGCAGCATTAAGCCTTAGAGACTTCAATAAACAAGCATAAAACTGTATTTAAATAAATTAGAGTTAGACTTACAAGTTAAATTTTATAAGGATACTCTGGGAAGATTACTGTTCCCTTGGTTCTATATTGCTTCATGTTGACTGGTAATAAGATACTGTGTGGAATTACTTGAACAGACAGAACAAATCTGTTTATTTGCTGAAGATGAGACACTATTTTCACTTGCTGCCTCTGTTACCAAGTCTAATTAGTACTGCTGCATGGTCTTGCACCAAAGAAAACTTCTTTCCTTCTTGTAGCACCAAAGATTGACTTACTAGATAAGTGAATGATATTGCAAGATCTCAACGACTTTACATAAATAGGGAAAAGATAGGATTCCAAATCAGTGAAATAGAAAGTGTAAAACCAGAGAAGTATTGGAAGTGACCAAAGAAAATAAATCTGCATCTGAAGAGAAGTCTGGCTTCTGAGCGTAGGCCTGAGTGTTTCATGTTCTTCAGTATTGCAGGAGGATTGAAACTGGAGGTGAGCTAAAAATACAAAAAGATTATATCTGTGCGACCCATCTGCATGACAGGAGCTAGTTTATGTGTCCATTACTTTGAAGGATGTAAATGTGCAAAGCATCTTCAAATACAGACAAAGAGAGAGAATGGAAGGGAAGAGTAAAATGTGTTTGTCTATATTTGAAATAGAACTAGATCACAGATTGTATTTTCAATTTAAGAACAAGTAATTCTTTCCTTGTTTATTACAGTTGTCAAGTAACCATATATAACTACATATAGACAAAGACAGGGTTGTACGGGGCAGCAATTACTAATGGACATCACTGAATGATAAATAAAGAGCTGGCTCAACAATGGTATTCATTGCACACAGATGTCTGGACCATGGGCAGATGTCTTAAATTCTCTACACAAAGCGCTTTTGTGCTATCAAAGTAGTCTAAATTGCTTTGCATTTGGTTCCAGACATTTCCACAGACTGTTCTCCACTACACATAAATTCCTATTCTCAAATTCTAACAGAACTTCAAGGGCCAAATTACAGCCTGGTGTAATTCTTTCACTTAATTTGGCTCAGTTTTATTGGTGCAGACAAACTTTGAGAATGTTATTCTCAATTTTAGGAGATCTTGTACATAACTCCACAGGTTACGGTCCTGGTTCAGGGAAGGGCATCCACTGCTCTTACACTACCATGTTGAAGGAGATGATACTTGGAAAGCAGGAGCGGTGAGAAGGCAGGATGGAGGCATGGCTTCAAGCAAAACATGATGCAATTCACAAAAAAATATGGCCATGAGTGACATTCTTCAGGGGAGGCTTGTTTCAAATGTCCTGCTGTACCTTATTCAGAGAAGAAAGGACTAACACAGCATGCCTTATAAAGCTTTAACTAGGGACATTTGTCCTTTCAAATGTGCTGGCCCCTGGCTTAATCTGTGAATTGTCAGCTGACAATCATCATACCTACTGTCCCTGAATATGGGGAAACCCAAAGCAAACCACCCATAACTCTGAGACAGATGGTTTCCTGACTCTCTGGGGATCTTAGCTCTGCTGTACTCCTATAGCAGGATTGTGCCTAACTGAAAACCAAGTCAGTGATGATTTAGGAAATCATTCGTATCCCCAGAGGAGGCATATCTTGCAGCAGAGACAGCCCAGCATAAGTTGCTGAGTTTTAGTTAATGGCCTCGTTCTATCTAATGTGTCTGCTCTTGCAGATATCACTTACAGATTAACTGTGTTTTCTGTCTCTCCCTCTTTTTTTTACATGGAAAAGATTTGAATTAGGCTAGCACATAAACACACTGTCTAGGAACAGATTCATGGGAGGAGGAGGAAACAGAGCGAGAGAGTAGTTGATTGAATATCTATTATTCTGCGTTGCAACCCCGTGAAGAAAATGAGTAATGTATTTCCTTGTGGACATTATACAAGGGTCACTATAAGGGTGAGACTGCAAATTTTTTCTTGGTTTTATTATTCTTATTAGCATAGAATTATCTATTACTTAATCCTAGAGGAACTATGATTTGACTTTAATTTATCATGCATTTTTGCATGCAGTCAAAAGAGCTTTCAAGGCACACTTAACAGATAGCCATATTAGATTGCACAGACCTCCTTTTTTCCTTCATCCAAGGGTCATGGCACTACATGACCTGACCAGTCACTGCTTGCTGTGGGAGAATTATCAGTTACCAGCTGAAAGGCTGGTAACCTTAGGCTATCCTGCCATCAGCATGTGCTTCCACATAGTAGTTAGCCCTGAAAATGTTCATAGTACTAAATCATTTCTTCCTCTTCTTGCCCTGATACTGACTGAAATGCCCAGAAGGAAAATTTTGTCTGACATCTTGGACATTTTGGCCATAGAGTTTGAGTAAAGCGTTTTAGATTTCAGTATTCTTTAGACATTAAAATTGTGACAGATAAGAATTCTTCTTGCTTTTTAGTTAAGTCCGCTGGTAATTTATGTTCGACTGGATATAAACAATCTCAGTTTTATTTGTGTTATTGCATTGCCCAGAATCCTAATTATGGTCCAAGACAACATGTACTACATACTAAGAAAAAACAATTTAAAAACCCACCACAACCCAGAAACATAAAAGTATCTAGGGATTAATTCACAGTTGATTGCTAAAAAAAGAAAAAGAAGGAAACGTGCAAGCAGTGACTGTGTGGACAAACTAGATGAGCAACTCTTTCAGTACCACTATGATAAGGCTGAGTTGTAGGAGGACTACTGCAATTCTCCTTACATTCCAGTAGGTGGTATTGCCAGTCATCATGATACTGTTTGAACTGCAAAAAGTGAATAAGACACCTCCAGGATGCTGCTTCGTCCCATAACCTCAGCCTACATGTGAGTATTAGCAGGTTGAAGGATTAATGGAAACATGGCCAGAAGCTGTTTGGGGTGGAAAAGCATAAGCAACCTTTACACTTACCACATAATTGGGGTGATGGGCTTGTCAACAGTGCAGATCTGCTTTAAACATAAGGTGGAGTTGATGCAAGCTAGGGGAAATCTCAGGCACTTCCTGGGTGATACCTAAAATCAAGTTCTGGAAAAGTGTAATAACTTTTTTGTAATATCTTAAAAATACACTGCACAGTGAAATAAAGCAATAATTCAGTTGGTCTCCACTCCAACAATAATAAACAGGGATGTGCTATCTGATATTTAACACCTGACAGCCTGATCCTGGCTTTATTTATTAAGATAATCCATTATTTATGTAGTATCCTTGTTGGATAGCGCTTCTCAGGAAAACAACCTGTAAAGTTAAAAAATTTATCAGATAGGGAATTTCAGAAGGAAACAACAGCAACACAAACCAGTTGGAGATAAAACCTGTTTCTGGGGTAAAATCCAACATCTCGGAGCACGACAAACTTTGGTCTTTTACATTCAATTAATTTTCTGATGCTCTTGAAGATGTGGGAGTGGGGCAGTAAGGTTAGCCGTGATAAGCAGCATAAATATATATGTCTGTGGAAAACGACCCCGTGTAACCTTTGTCAGGTTTAAGAACAAACGGAATGAAAGTCCCCGCAGGGGGGGCCGGGCTGAGCCACCCGGTCGGAGGGTCTCAGGCTCCCTCTCGAGGACATCGCTGTTAATTACAAATAAATCCTCCAGCTCCACTGCTCCTGCAGCCTTCACGTGTGCAAAGGAAGGAGCAAACCCCAAATGTTCCAGGCATAAGCCTAGGACAGAAGAATCCCCAATATAAAGTTGGTTTAGATATGAAATATGTATATAGAGAGGGACGCAGGCACTTCTGATGGCTCGTTAGGAAACACTGCCAAGCTTGCCTCTTGGCAAAGGTGTTTCAAACAAAAGAATGACATGTGTTGATAAGCACAGTATTCCTTACATCATGGTAAAGTTGCTAGAAAATATATAGGTCCACAAAGAATGTGGGGAAATCAAAGCAATATTTTAGTCATGAAAGAGGAGTAATTATTGCCACAGGGGAACTATGGCTCTGAGAGTTAAGGATGTATTTGCAGAGTGATTGACAGCTGAATTGAATGATGATCAAGGCAAGGAATACTGAATTCTAGCAGCCTTTATTGCATACAATAATAAAAACTACATTGCAGCTATTATTGTTACTGCTAATGTTACTATAATTATACACAAACCATGCTCAACACTTACAGAAAATGTGAACAGATACCACAGCAACCCCTCTGCACACTGAGTAACCTTCTGACCATCAGCATTTCAGCCCAGCAGCCCCAGGGCCATCACACTCCCATGCATCACCTGTGGTGACCAAAGTGCACCCATGCTGATGACAGTGGGACACCGGCACTGACCCAGATGCAGGACCACAGGTACAACTTCTCTGTCTTTGGCACATAACAAAGGCAGGGTCCTTTCCTCTGATCTGTTTGTGGTCAGATACACCCCTCCACAGTTTTTGGATTAATTTTCCCCAAATTTTGGGATGGTTACTGATCTAGGTGTCCCACAGGTCACCCAGTGAAACAATTCTTCATTTAGTTTGTGACATCGCTCAGTTTCCAGGTGGGTTCTCTTTTACTGTTAGTTTTGAACACTTAGCTGAAAGATCAACACTTTCTTCCCTTTTTTTATTATATCAATCGCTGCAGTTTACATATTTGCCTCTGGCAGACTTTAGCTGTCTGGGGAAGGCCATGCAAAATCCTCCACAGAGGAGACAGGGTGAAGAGAAGTTATTCTGAAACAATGACTTGCCACATGCTTTACCAGGACAGCACCAGTTATCCTACTAGTCAGGAGCTAGTAACCATTGAAATGAGGGGACCTAGAGATGTAGGTAGGAGCAGATTTAACCAGTAAAGCAAATGAACAGGTGACATGAATGATAGGTCTGCAGTTAGGAGGGCAAGCAGCTGAAAATTAGTTTCATCAGTGTAAAGGTGGCAGCCTTTCTATTTAACCCAAAACTCGGAGAACTCAGAAATGCTTTGATTTCTATGCAAAGCTGATGAGGAAGTTTTTTTTCTTTGTGTGTGACTATAAAGGAAAAAGTGCTATAGGTAAATACTGGGCAAATACACAATGGAGCTGAGTCTGGTGAAGAGGTGAGAGCTTTATGTCTGATAAACATAAATAGTCTTACCTAAGGCATTAAATATATTGATTTTTCTGGTGTACCTTCCCTGCCTTTCTAGTGGTGACCAAGGAAATCCTGTTCTAAAATTTCCAAGTTCCTGTGGCTCTAAACTTAACATTAGTTTAGTATTCAGACCAGAATTTTCTGAACACAGGAATTTGATAGCAAGCTGTTACAGCTGTAGCTGCTGCTAATGCCTCTTTTCTCTTACAGGTTATTACTAATAGGAATATTAATTTCTGAGATATGGACCCAAGAGAGACCAGGTAATGCTGCTGTAAAGTGCTTTCACATAATAATTTCCATGTTTTTTTCATAGGAGATATCTGTATTTGTGTGGGGGTGAATCAGAATAGTCTGAAACTCTTGTGGCAGCCCTATTTGCATGTTTTTCTGAGAAACTCCAAAAATACAGGTGTCTATTGGCAACTAGTTGTGGCCGCTCTTTAGATTTATGTACCATCATACTAAGGAAATGTTTCTGCCTTTCCTCACTCTGGTAACAAGCACTGATAAATTAATAGGGACTTCATTGTTGTTCTTGTTTTCTTGAGCCTACCTGGTTTTATTAACCATAAAATAAGTAAGGTCTTTTAAATACTAGAAAGATATCAGTGCTTTGCCTGAGAAGAAAAAGTTTTCTTAACCAAAACTGCTGTCTGCTTTATCTTCTTCCTTCCGAAACAGAGCTGGTCCTGAAACAGCGGATACAGAGAGCTGGTTCTAGGACTGTCTGACCTGCTCACTGCAGGTGCTGTATAAACATGTTAGCCTTTACCAAAGATCAAAATAAAAAGATACTGATGGGGATTTTATCCAGCCTGGAGCAATTACATAGCTTCTGCACTGAATCAAGTTGGTAGCTTGGAATAAGGGCAGAATAAGGTCATGTCCACTAGCATCTGTCTGATGTTCCCTACTGTGACCAGCTCTGACATGAGAGTTGCATCTCTGGTAACTTAAGAGTAGAGTGCTGAACTCCCTAGTAAAAAGGATCTTCTCGGTCCTTTAAATGCACTGTTACTATGAAAGGTCTAGTTGGCATTAGCTCCCTGTGCCATAGAAACTTCTGTGTGAAACGTCAAATCCTAGTGTATTGGAAATATATGTCAAATAAAAAGTCTTCTCTGATCTATAGTCCTACATCTAGAACAGTGTGTAGCTGCTTCCTGCCTTTAAGAGGTTTGGCAGCCATAGCTTGGTTTATGCTGTGGTGATAGCTTGGGACTTGAGCTTCTCAAATACGTCTTCTGTGCTCCTGTGTGGCCCTTCACCAGTATGAGCCAACTGGCTTCTGGTACTGGGGCAGCTGACCAGGGCAGGCTGCTGGGTAGCTGATGCGGCTGCTCCCCATCCTGAGTTGGCTTGTGAGTAGGTGTGTGTGGTTTGGGGGCTTTGCTTGGGGTCTTTGTTGTTGCTGTTTGGGGGTTTCTAGGTTTTTCTTTTATCTTTTTCAGGAGGGTGGGGTGACCTTCTTAATTTTTTTATTCTGTTTTATTCCATTTAAGGTGTTCAGGTTGGGGCAGCCAATCCCGTACTTTCATGTCCCTGTTCCAAAATCCTATTTACATGACTGGCTGCTGCAGGCAGCATTGCCAGCTGACCAGACACAGTTACTGTTGGAATACTGATTTCAGAGCTGGCTTGTCTCTTGGAAGTATTGCTGGTTAGGAGTTTTCTGGGTTTTTTTTGTTTTTTTTTTTTTAAAGGGGCAAAAAAACACCCACAAACAAAAAAACCTCTATCACCTCCTTACCAGAGATGCTAGAATATGACTATCACAACACGGACTTTATAAAGCAGCCTGAGAAGTAGCAGGTTTCTGTTTGCGTGTTACCTTTAATCCACCTGTTTACTAGCCTTTCAATACCTTCAACACAGGACCTATGAGTTGGGAGTGCTTGGGGAACTTTCTGCGGATTACACCGAGTGCAGAATACTTTGAGGACAAATACTTATCTTTTTCTGTTGTTGGTAAGTTGGTACAGAAGAGCTTGGAGAGGGAATCACACAGGGTGAAATATATAAAATTCTCTGAGGTCCTCCTATATTAGAATTCCCTGGATTATTCTAAACTCGTGGAGCTTAGCAAGTGGCACCTCATTATAAGTAACAGCCAAATCCTACTTTTAATTCTGTATAACCTATCCTGTAGCCTTATCAAGTGATAACTTAGCAATATCAAGTCTAATCATGGCTGTCTCGGGACTGAAATTGAAATGGACATGGTGGTTAGTAGTTTCTAGACATGTTAATGCTGGTGGATTTCCCTCCTGGTAAAAGTGTTCTCCAGAAACAGCCCATACTATTTGGAAAATTCACTATCTGAAGCTGGCATGACATTAGTGATTTTGCACTAGTAGTTTTCCACCTTCTTTGCTTACAGCTAAAGGACCTGGTGGAGGCATATAAATTCTTAAAGAAGTTAAGAAAAATTAGGTGGACCCTCTGTGGTGCATTTGAGAGAAGAACACCTCAGAGTGCCCTGGAAGGGCAGAGTGAGATAACTTTTGGGCTATAAACATCATCAGGTGTAAGATTATATGCATAAAATGTAAACTTAGCCTTGAGCTAGCTCTCCATGCTAGTTAGCTGTCTAATTAGATATAGTCCACAACATAACATAGCATCCATCTTTCTAGAATGTTAAACTTGTGTAAAAACCAGCTTATATGTTCTCTGTTTAGGCATCTTCATCCATACATGAAGAAAGACAGTTAGGATATGTATAGCTTGAACATATAAAGCCATTATTTTTGGAAGAAAAAAAAAACATAAAACACAAAATGGAAAAAGCCAAAAATCACTACAATTTTTTTGTAGCCTAAAAAAACAAATCTAAGCTTTACTGTGCTTGTTGCCCTGCTATAAGACCACTGAAGAGACTCTGTCAGCCAGGCAGGGCAGGCATCAGAGAAACACGGGCCTGAGCCAGCCACAGATCAGACTCCTGATGTTGCTAGGTTGTCATCACCTGTCAATCCTGACAACTTTGATACTGAAGTAACTGACTGTTCCGTGCTTACTGGGGGTTTTGCCCCTTTAAGATTTAATCTTTCCATGATTGGGTTTTGGTTTTTTTTTTTTCCATCTTCAGTCCTTGAGCTGCTGGTGTTCCCTGTCCCAGACTCTCTGTAATTTTACCTTTCCTACCTTCTATAGACTTTCTCACAGCTCTTTTCCACCACTTTGCAACTCTCTTATGCCTGAGCCGAGGGTATGCAGCTGGGCCATATTGGAGCAAGGTCAGCTCAGGGAGTTTGCAGAGCAGGAGTTACACTCACTAATACCACACTCCACTAATTTCCTGTAGATCAATCTGGCATAGCCTGGGAGCTAGATGAGGCCATGGCATCGCAGTGTGGCTATACAGTAACTTACAGCAACTGGAGTAACGTTGAGTTTCGTGCTTCTGCACTAAGCTGCCATGCTCGCTTAGAGGTAAGTCTATTCCTGGCATTTTGAATACAGTGCTGTTGTATATGGCCTTAATACAAAAGATTAACAAATTATTGAAAGTTATTAACTGAGATGCCATAATGTTTTGAATATCTAATCAAAAAAAGTGATTTAATTCTTCTTGAATGTATCCAGAAGTCAGAGAACATACCATAGTATTGCCACTTGGATGTCCTGCAGCAAAGCACAGATGAACACTTGTTCTTGAAGGGTAACTGATTTCTCTTGGATAAGAACAGTGAATTTTGTCTGGCAGCTGTGTTGCACTCTGCTCTAGTACTTGGTGCCTGACACACGTTAGAGTAAAAGCTCAAAAGCTTTGTCTGCTTGTGTTGCTTGCTCACGGCTACTGTCATAAACCACAAGATCAGCTATATTTTAGGGAGCATTTTTTTTTGTCCAGCTCTAGGGCTATGTGCAAGGTTGAAGCTACCCTCCAAAGTGTTTATGTTGCTATGTAGCTAGACACCTATAGGCATATAGCTTTTATAGTTTAACCAAATAGAAAACAATAATTCTTTAGAATGGAGTTGCCCTTCTGTGCAGAGTCTGGTGGGTGGATTTTGTAAGCTACTCCTAATTCATAAGGGTAGTGGTGTCTAACTAGGAAAAGTTGTTCTAACAAGCAAGTGTTCCCTGTGTCCATGCAGAAAGATGTGTTCACAGTAACTGTACAAATCAAAGCATCACATACTCCTGACATGAAAAACGCTGTAACTCATCTGAAAAGTGCAAGTTGCCGTTACAGCCCGTGGAGTCCAAGAGAGTTAGTATGTGCAAGTAACTACATGGAGGTAAGTACTAGAAGTACAAATGTGAAGATACTTAAAATGAGGTAAGAAGGAAAATACTTGAAGATTATATCTTTGGAAGCTTTTTAGAAGCTAGGAATGTTTATTGAAAACAGAACTTGAATGCCCAACCATGAACAGCTTACTAGTAAATACACATCATGCATCTTGAGTTTAGTGATTCATTTGTATTATGCTTATCCAGCCAACTAGCCAGCATTAATAGCCAATCAAGTTGTGAAATGGTATTCAAAAGGTTGAGCTAATGGATTGAATCTGCTGAATTTTGCCCCAAAAAACCTTGTTTGAGATTATATTAGAAATGTATGCTTTCTGAAGTAAGTTCCCCTACTGAATTTGATGGGGAGAAATGCAGACAAGGGAAAAAGGACTCCTCTGTGAAGAGGATTTGGGAGTGAAGAACAAATTTCTGGCTTTAACTGGAAGTAGAAATGGAAAGATATGCAGAAAATAGAAAGTGAAATCAAGTGGACTGTAGATAATCTACCATGCATGACAGCATTTTATGCCATAATTTTTCACTTGAAAGCGAGGCAGGCACAACTCCCTTTAGAAAATACTAGTCGCCCTTTGCAGTCTTGTATTGTTCTGAAAGTATTGGGAAAGACTTGTAGAGTGTTGGAGAGAAGGAAGCAACTGCTACCAGCAAACCCCTTACAGTGGCTTTTTCCCTTCAGGTTTCTGTCAGGAAGGAGGTTCCACAAACTGTAAAAGACTTCATTCAGGATGAACCTGAGGACTGGACTCTTGCCTTTACAGAGGTGAAACTACAGGGTTTTTTCCTAGTGAAATGTAGTGCTACTTCTGGCACAACATCCTTCTATTCTATGTCCACACAGTACAAAATGTCCTTTCAAAAAGCAGAACTTCTGTACCAGGTGGTTTTAGCACAGAGATTTTATACGTTAGAAATACAGACAGCTTTAGGCTATGTCTCCAAGGAAGAAATGGAAACTGATTTCTCAAAGAGCCTAGAAATCAAGTCTCCCCCAGGCAAGAGACTGCAACAAAAACAGTCTCTAGGACCCCTTGGACCAGGAGTGAACTGCAGATGGGCTTTGTTCTTCTTGGACCCTATATTTGCAATGCAGCAGTGCAGTTAATCTGCAGTGCTCTTAACATGGAAAGTTTTCTGTATGTGAGAGGCTGAGCAGGGGAAGGCTGGAGAAGCATCACACTAGCAGTATTTAGAATAAGGCTACAAAACTGCTGGGCAGTTCAATACAATATATCACAATATATTGTTCAGTGTAGAAAACAAAAAAATAACTTCAAATAGAATCTTTAAACTGTTAATGAATTTCTCTGGGCAGGTAAAAGCAGGGGAAGCCTCAATATGGCAAATAGTGTTTCATCAACCAGAAGAGAAAAAGGCTTTTCTTGTGAGTGATGCTTGGAGTGCAGGCTATGGACTCAACACAACAGACACCAGGGTT
Organism: Pterocles gutturalis; assembly: GCF_000699245.1. NCBI lineage: Eukaryota > Metazoa > Chordata > Aves > Pterocliformes > Pteroclidae > Pterocles > Pterocles gutturalis. The sequence continues at coordinate 51,780 of NW_010108040.1, read as the reverse complement.
CTGCTGCGAGTACCATACACTGCTGCACAAATTCAGCTGGTTGAGGTTGGTATGCTCATTAAGGCCCAGAAAGCTGCCAGGATGTGTAGGTCTAACTAGATCTCTTCCTACAGGATCAAGGAATTACCTTTACTGCAGTGAGATCAAGTATATTTTACAAACAGCGATGGATGATCCTGATGGTGGATACTGCTGTGGCATGTCCTGTAGGTGAGAAATGTGGTACCTTAGTCCAATGCTTAAATGTACAGGGACTGACTTACAACCAGAGTAATGAGATAACAGCTTTCATATCTTTTCCCTAAGATGGTGTGGACTACACTAATAAAACAATCATCTGGACTGTTCCAAAGTATGTTCAGCCACTCTCTGCTGGAGCAACTAGTTTTAAGGATGTGCTTGTTGAAGTTGGTGTGGATCTGCATAAACTCTCTGCCAAAGAAATGGCTTCCAGAAAATATGTGTTATTGAATGACTTAAATGCAATTACAATGAAGATACCAATAGGTGCAGAAGGTGGCTATTACAAGGTTAGTGACTTAGGTGGGAGGCAACAGACTTTCTGTTCCTTTTTTTTTCCTTCCCTTAGAGAGGAATAGTTCTTCATTATTTTCCTTCCAAATGAAGGATGGGGGTGAAGGGGAAGAAAGGATATGTTAAAACCCCAAAAGCCTTAACCAAAGATAGCTGTTGTAAGCACCACTTTGTACAAGCACAGATGGACAGAATACTGTACAGAACTATTGATTTCACTCGTTCCTCAGGTTAATACAGAGTTTTGCCTTTTAGTCCTGACATCATACTGCTTGGAGACAGTCCTAACTGGACTGTAAAGCATGTGTGCATTCTGTTGTATTTTAGACAGACCATTTAAGAAAATGGGAACAACCCATTTGTCCACCAGACCGTAGGATATTGTGATGGGCCAAAACTATACATCTAAATATAGTTCCTTGGCGTGAACTGAATCCTGGGCAAATGTTATAACAACAGAACTTCAGCGGCAGCTGCAGGAGGAGCCTTTTTACTGGTGAAGTAGTCCCCTGGTGCTTTGAAATTTACGAATGGGGGACAATTTCAAAAGGAAGTCTTCTGAGATAGTCTAAACTCTTCTGCAAAAATAGAGCCCATAATAGTGATCCAGCAAGTGCCACTGAAGAGATCATGACTCCTCAGAGTTGGTGTGGTTTTGCAGATTTGTTTCCCAGTATAAAAGCAGGACCACAGATTTGAAAAGGACAATCATTTGAGTTGTAGCTCTAGCAGGACCTTGAGATGCTACAATACAACTTTAATGCAAAATCATGTTATACTAAGGAGTGTTGATCTGAAATTCTAGACTTCTGTGAGCAGCGGACAGCATGGGGCAAAATACACCATCAACCTGTTCCTGGAACATCAGTGGGAAGATAACAAATGGGGACTAACTAAACATACTATCATCAAGGAAATAGAGACTCCATTTGAACAAGTAGAACTTGCTGTAACCGACTGTGAGTAGCCTAACATGGAATTTACTGAAGGTTTTGGTACTTATAAGAGCTTAATGTTATTGTGTTCCTTTTCAGACTCAAATCTGAGTGTGAGGCTAATGAATGTGACAGTGGGAACGTTCCTTCCTGATGTGGAGCTTGTGAACTTAACGATTGAGGGGGCAACTGTTGCTGTACCTGAAGCTGTTCAGCACGGATATCTAACACATGAGATCAGATATGCTAATGGAAGCAAAGCCTATGTAATACAAGTCCCCTTTAATGCACCAAGCATTAAGAAAGAGGTGTGTACTAAGACACTGCAGCATACCATGGTATAGAAATGAATGCTATCACTTGGTGATTTTTATTTCTAAATATTATTTTTTTCCCAGTATATGAGAGCAGACGTGAGAGCATACACCCTGAACGTCACAGTTGCATTCATAATCCATCCAACAAGTGAGACCTTCACTGTCCCAGTCATAACAGTGTCCACTGTGAAAGATGCAGGTAAGCTAGTGGAACTTGAGCAAAGCTGTACTAACCTGGCTGTGAATACTGCTCTTAACTGGGCTTACTTCAGCCAGGAATACTGTCAGTCCTAAATAGACCTATTAAGCTCTGATGGCAGCTAGCACTCTGGATGACTCTTGACTGTGTTACAGTACTGCCCAGTGCAAGAGGATTTTGTGATGAGAGGAACCTTCATCTCCTTATCACTCATGGAAATGTGGACCAAAACTGGCTACCCTTTATCTCAGACTGGCACCTGACCCCAGAAGCGGCGCAGGAGTACAACTACAGCCTGAGGGACAATGGCACTCACTTGGCAATCTCTGTCCCTTTCCTTTCTTCCCATGTGAACTATGAGGTAAGGATGCCAGCATGGTGCAATTGAAAGGCATGCTCTGGCTGTGAGATATGAACATGATGCACTATGTCCTTGAAGGTCATCAAATAAAACTTTCCTTTGAGATAGTCCTCCATTAATCCTTTGAAGCCTGTTTTCTGTGCTTGGAAGAACACTTTAATTTCCCTTGGTTAATATTGACAGTAACAGTCAAGGAAAAAAAAAATTCTGAAAGTACTGTAAGGCTGAGTTATCTTTAATGGCAATTGTACATGCAATGGAGTTTGTATTGCACTCTATTGCATAATGACTGAAAAAAACTGATTGTGTTGGCTTCTAGATTAAAAATAAATCTTCTGTGGATTTGACTTTGATTAAGCCCCATTACCTTTGGCTTATGATAACCTGCCTGCTTCTGTTTTGCACACTTTCGTTGAACCATGTGTCTTGATTCTCTTGTTTATCCTGTGATGGTTATCTCTAGGATTTTCATGCCTCTGGAATAAAGGCTTCACTCCACTTAACCTTGAAGGATGGCATCACCTTGGCTAATAGGAGGGACTTCTCAGTTTCCTGCAGATTTTCACCTTCAGAGCTAATAAGTAATAACATGTTGCGGATTAGCTATTAATGCTATTTGTGTTCCATAACGAAGTCACACAAGCCCATGCAGAGTCTGAAATGTTTCTAGAGTTTGTATTTGTGTGATATCCTATCTGCCTGTCAGATTTCCTACAAAGGCAAGTCAAATTAGATTGGAGTGACTATCCTGCCTAGTGTAGGAGAGAGTGAAGGAAACTCTACTTCCCCCTACACCTTCAAAAACATGAAGCTCTTAAAGGGGTTTTGCCGTTGGTTTGGGGTTTTTGGTTTGGGTGTGTTGGTTTGCTGTTTGGGTTGGGGTTTTTTTTGGGGGGAAGGGAGAGGTTAGGGATAGAGAGGGTCAGTTTATAAATTAATCATTCTAAAGCTACTCATCTGGATTGAAGGCATTGAATATTTTGGCTAGAAAAATCCCTTTGTGGGGGGCGAGACCTCTTGGGAAGGAAAAGGTGAGTGAAATCATACTTCACCCATGTAGTGCACATTCTGCTGACAGTTTGAAGAAAATAGTGTTAGTACTGAAGAGAGCCTTGTTCAAAACTTAGTCCTCATGAGCAGCAAAAATACTTCTTAGCAAATCCACACAGAATGTCTTTGTTGTACTAGGCTACAGAACAAAGGAGCTTAAGTCCCGATTTGTATGGAAAACTGTATTTTCTCTTTCAGAGTGCCTGTCCAATGGCACTGTGGTTGTTACTGCAGTGAAATTGGTAGGAATTGCAGACATGGACACCAGCCAGCTTGTGTTGAGGGACAGACAGTGCAAACCCAGCCTAGTGACAGAGAAGACTGCAACCTTTAAGTTCAATGTGAACACTTGTGGAACAAGTAGAAAGGTAAGGGCTTAGTCATGTGAAGTTTACTCTGCAGTGGGGTAGGGTTATTACTAAAACTGGCAGAGGTTCAGAGTTGAGCAGAAGCTGCAGGAAGGTCACAGGTGACTTTTTGATAAGTAGTATATCTATATTCCTTTTCTGAGAATACTAAATTCAGTTAGGCAGAAGTTCTTACTTGGTCAAAAACAGTTTTCAAGGCCAGAGGTGCTTTCTGAAATTAGCCTTCGGTTTTACCCCTCTGAATTATTTAGTAATGGACTTGAAAGTGAGTTTACTCTGATGTATACTCATATGCATTGCAAAAGCAGGTTTAGGTGTTGATAATGACTACCTGGCCTAATACTAGAGGCTACCTGCTCTGCATATTGCATAAATAGAAAACAGACAAGAAAGGATCAAATCATGCTCAAATTCAGGTCCCCACTAAAGCAGCTTACATCCGTGAGTGTTGCATATCATGCTAGACACCAATTCTGTCAACAGAAATAACTGACCTTTTAATCCCAGTGCACTTCTTTCTGGAGTGTTGTGTCATGTTCAAGGTATTGTTAACTAATAATCTGTTTCTTCTTAATTATAGCATAGCTGTCAGCTTTAGTTCAGCAGGCATAGGGCTGTTGGCCGGTAATTTCTGGCCATTCCTAAGCATACTGTGCTCAGGGTAATTGGCCAGTCAAGTGAAGGGATGTGGATATTTTGTCAAAACCAAAGTAAACTCTAATGTAACTGTCCTGTCTGTTAATGATATATATCTTTCAGTTCAATAGCACAACTATGACATATGAAAACGACGTACTCTATTTCAGACCTGGTAATGATACACTAGTATACCAGTAAGTGTCATTCCCTAGAATAAGGTTGTGCAAAGTATTTTGATTTCTAAAATCTAATGTTAAACTTTTTTCCCACAGACTGAAATTTGCATGCTCATACATAATCAAGCAGACTGTTGGTGTCCGATATGAATCCAAGAAGAACCCACCACCCAGTATTGAGTCAGGCTTTGGCTCTCTTGCTCTTTCATTGAAGCTTTTCAAAGGTAACCAGTGTGATTAGACTTCACAGAATGGTTAAGGTGGGAAGGGACCTCTGAAGGTCATCTTGTCCAACCCCCCTGCTCAAGCAGGGTCACCTAGAGCAGGTTGCCCAGGACCATTTCCAGATGACTTTTGAATATCTCCCAGGATGAAGTGGAAACCTCTTTAAGGCCTTTAACAGAGGTTTTCCATTCCCAAATGCAATACAAATGGTCACATATCTATAGTGGATCAGACAGATGCTCATGTTATCGCTGACATGAGTGTGGTTTTCCTCCTTGGTCTGGGCATGCTCAAAGTTTTGTGTAGTCAGTGTGATATCAGCTTCTCTACCTTATCAGCTCCCTAAGTGTTGCTAAGCAGAGTTAGCACTGACCAAAATAATCATAACCTGTGTCAGAGAAGGAACGTACATGTAATACTGCTGTAAAATAGTAACTACACTGGCAGAAAGGGATAACTGAAGCCTGAACCAAACCTTCACCCTGACTGGAGTGGCCCTGATGCATTTCTAGTTATTTTTTATTAGTATCTTTCTAGAGACATTTTTGAATGAGCATCGTGCTCCAATGGGTTTTTGCAGAAGGAGGAATGGCTCTCTTCTGGATCCTCAAAGCCAAGGAATATGGTTTAGATCTTTACTTTTGTTACCAGTTCCTATTTTTCTACCATCCTAACCCAGTTTGCATCCATATGTTCCCTAGATTGTGTCATTACTGTGCCAGAGTAAATGGTGGTGGAAAGAAGAGTGAAACAGAGTTCATTAATACTTACCCTGCAAAAAGGAAACTCTAACATCAATGTTCTCTTCCAGAGAAATCCTATTCAGACCCCTATCAGGAACTGGAATATCCCGTGGTAAAATACCTGAGGGAGGCACTGTATTTTGAAGTTGAGCTGCTCCAACCTGAAGATGCAAGACTTGAACTAAACTTGGATGACTGCTGGGCTACCAATTCCCAGAGCCAGGACAGCCTTCCCCAGTGGCCCATCATTATAAATGGGTAAGAAGGGCTTTCCTCCTGTGTTTAATAACTGTTCAACACAAGGCCCCTGTGCTGGTTTTGGCTGAGATAGAGTTAATTTTCATCATAGTAGACTCCTTACAAGCACTGCTCAGCAATAACGAAAACATCTCTGTATTATCAACGCTGTTTTCAGCACAAACCCAAAACATAGCCCCCTACTACAGGGCTACTATGAAGAAAACTAAATCTATCCCAGCCAAAACCAGCACAGCCCCTGACCACAGCTGGGTGGAAAGAGGAAAGAAATCAGCTTGGACACCTTGTTTGTCCTGACTGTGCAATTGCTGCAAGGCTGTGGAGCCCATGTCAGTGTCGGCACAGTGGCTATGCCTTCTGGTGGCCGCAGGTCACGGGAGTGGCAAGAAGTGCTTCTAGCTAACAGCTTCCAGCTGGAAAGAAAGAACAAGAAGTAACTTTGTGGCCAAAGGCAGGGATCATGAACGTGGGAGGTTCTATCCATATCCCTATGGCCAGAGGAAAGAGAGAAAAGCTCCTCTCTAGTCCATCTACTTTTTTTTTTTTTTTAAGATTGGGTTGAAGTGATGAAAGTTGAAATTAAATGTTGTCTTTCACTTTCCCAAAAAGGTGTGAAAACAGCGAAGACTCCTACAGAACAGTCTTTCATAAAGTTAACTACAGTCCCAGAGTAAAATTTCCTCAGCACCTAAAGAGATTTGAAGTGAGGATGTTCACCTTTGTACAAGGCACAACTCTGTTGGAAGAGCAGGTGAGATGTCTCCATTCTGTCACGTGCTGCTGGCAGTCCCGATGTGTGAGCCTGGAGCAGTGCGTGCAGCAAATGCTGTGTGAGATCTCGGCTGGCCAGGTGCTGCCTGGAGCTACTAGTCACCTCCTTGAAGGCATAACACCCAGAGTAGTGAATAAAGACTAGCTAATTCAGTGTTCAGTTAATCTCCTTTGGAGTCAGTGTATATATCACATGTTTGCCACATAAGACTCCCCTACGCACAATAAATATTCTTGTCTTGCAGCTGTATTTCCACTGCAGCGTGGTGATCTGCAGCACTATGCAGCAGCCTTCAGGCTTTCTTTGTCCAAAGAGATGCAATCCTGGGAATCACAGGCTTGGTAAGAAAACAGGCGCTTCTGAAATCACTGCTGAATCTTTGCTTGGCAACATGGCACATGCTCTCAGGAGCTGTGTCAGATGACAGACTTCTAGTCCTAGCGTGTGCTGTACAGAAAATTAAATGATGAAATATCTCCCTAGGCCGCAGTGCAAAACCACAATCACACGGGCAAGCGTCATCTGGAGCAGTGCTTTTTAGGAAGGAAAACGACTAGCAGAGGTTGGTGTCAATCCTAAATTACACTACCGAAATACCAAGCATACTGCTATTGTAACATAATGGACTTCTGTATGTGTTTCTTCTCACTGTAGGTGAATACACTGACTTTTAACTCTAAACAAGAACTTTTTATGAAGTTACAGTAGGTGGCCTAAGCAAGCACAGCCTGCCCAGACTTACAAGTAAGGACATCTTGGAAGTATCTACTAGGAAAATGTATATTGATGGTGTCTACTGAGAAAAGGCTCAGCTAACCAGCATGGACATACCTTTAAGTTAAATTACTGTGTTGCTCTCTTGTGTTCCTTTACAGTGTTGAACTGCGTCTCTTGTGTGACTTACATGTGACCTAGACTGCCCAGCTAACATGTCCAAAACTTGTGTCCAGTCACTTTGCAGTTGGACGTGTCTGGTTTGGAGTAGTGAGAGGAAGGTGGCGACAGGTGTGAAGTCAACTGTAAATCACTGGGCTTTTTTAAAGCTTCGGTATGAACAAAGGGTTGAAGGGAGCTTAATGTCAGTAAGAGAAACTGGTTTTTGAAGCAAGATGGGGACAAACATACTATAGTGGCTATTGACATAGGGGCTATATGACAGAAAAGCCACAAACTGTGGAACTCACAGGAGTGTTGTGGCTCTGCAATGTCAAGTTACCTTGCCTAGTGTGGGGGGAAATCATTCACATGTAGCATCAATGACTGCTTAGCTGAGGAAAAAGATCTTTCAGTGAAGACTTGTAGCAGTAGGTAGAGTCCATGTATTATTATTATTATTACAAAGTGTTAACAATTCTTCCTTACTAGATAACATGCTTAGGAGCTCCTGTCAGATTATAGACTTTTCTTCTTATTTTTCTTAATGGGAGGAAAATTTCTTTGTTTGCATCTGAACAGTGATGTGAAAACAGTTCAGATTCAATAGTGTATTTGCCTGTTCTAAGGAAAGCTATTGCTTATCATGAATTATTATCCCTTAGGGCTGAAGATACAATGATGAGTGTCTGCTTTTTATCTTAAGTAGAATCACCCTATAGGGAATTTCTGTGAAGGCTAACTTGATCAAGAAACTATTTTGTGAACCTATTTGCACTTTGTGAAAAAAGCATGATGTCTAAAAGGTTGTAGCTCTGTTGCTACAATACTTGTACAGAGATCCCACTAAACAGTTATGCTATAATTACAAGCTCACGTTTGTAAGTCTTCTGTTGTCAACTGTCTTCCAGTTGCCTGCTAAGCATATCTATAGTAGATGTCTTTTATTCTCACTTCTGGAAAAATCTGTGTGGACTTCGTAATGAGAGGACGTGTCAAATCCCTAGCTATGCATCAAGTGTGTTTTCCAATAGCAGAGGCTACCATTCTAAAGGAGTATTATTTTGTTACTCCTGTGGTAGGTGAAGACTAAAGCCATGGAGCTGTGATATTGAGGAATGAGATGTAAATATGTCAGGATGGGAATAAAAGGAAAATGTAGAATATATAAGCCTGACAGCAGACTTGATAAATCAGTGACTTCATGCTCAGTGTCTTCCCCTACATCGACCCGGTGGGTTAAGTACTAGCTATCCTTCAGTCTGCAGGCACAGTCTTTTGAGAAATCAAATGACACACCTGTAATATGCTGCCAGGGTTTTGCACCTAACAGAACACAAGTATGGGCACTTCAAGTGGCATGGTGACTTCCCTGTGTGTCTTACATTGTGCTGACAGTCTCCCAAGAAATGAGACTGTTACAGTGTTCTCTCCAAATAGGTGAGTACTAATCTTCATCTAGCACAGCGTGGGCTGCCTTGGGTAGCCTGAGCCACCTTCTCCCCTCTTACAGCTGTGCAGGAGGGGGAAATGTAGCAACTAGGGACTGCTGTTAGAACCAAGTGTGAGGTTGGGCAACTTATTTCAGTACTGCTATCTCAGCCTCTGTTGTGGATTCCTGGGTTTGTGATTCCTTTCTTCAAACCAAGACTTGAGGACAACATCACTTTTTGAAAATACCATCTTTCTATTCCAATCTCGTCTAAGGTATCTTCATCATTTATTTTCATAAGTCAGTATCTTGATTCTTTCTCTCTTGACAGGAATTTAAGAATTGTTGAAAAGAAAGATCCTGCCCCGGTAAACTGTGGCTCTACCCTTCAGCTCTTCTAAAAGCTCACCTTAATACCATTTTGCAAAATGAGATGTGTTAATAGATAAGATGATCCTTTACCTTTTTCGTATGTTGGAAAATTCAAGGAGATTATCATCCATTGTTGGACTAGGATTTATATAAACCTTCTTGTCAGATTTGTTTTCAACAACATGCAAGACACACAATCTATTTGAAAATCAGTAAAATCTTTTAAAGACATGACGGTAGTACTCTCTCCACCTCAGAGGTGTCTGTACTAAAAATCAGGAACTGCCTTCCTGGTTATATACATATATATATGAAAATAAAAGAAAAAAATCCTCTTCAAGTGTTTTATCAACACCTCTTTGTCTTTTAAGTGGATATTTTATGACCACATGCTTTTCCCCTTGGTATTTGGGAGGTTATTTTTATATCCCTGTTAACAGAAGTTGAAAGAAGATCAATCTTCTTTGTTTATACTTAATGTCTTCTGCAATTTCAACAGGTGAATGATAAAAGTTTAAGGGAAAAGAGAAGTCTGGTGTGACTTGTTTTTATAGGAAAATAGGAACAATAATAAAAGTGAAGTGCAGGCAGTTATTTCCACTTTAAATAACTGGTGGTAAGTCAATGCTACAAGTAGCCTCATATTTGGTCACTGACGGAAAGGCAGAGCTCTCATTTTTACTATAGTCTATTCAGTCTGTATTTGATGACAAGGCTAGTATATTAAAACTATGTACTGCTTTGTTGATTTAAAGCAGCAACAACTTATTATTAATCCTGAAAAATTAGGAAAACTGACATTTACTTTTTTTTGGCCCAATTAATTTTCTCTTTTGGTATATTGCTTTGTGTTTTGTTTTAAATCTCAATATCTTCAGTAAAAGAGTAAATGCTGTGCACCTATATCTAAAGGAAAATATGTTCTGACAATCATCTAATGATTTGGGAAGCTTTGGTTCAAGTTTTGGCTCCTGCCACAAGTCTGAGTATTCAGCTTGTCCTTCCCATATAAATGCTCTTTCCATTTGCGCGTGTGAGTCCAGACACACTGAAGCACACTGTTAGCTAGATCCTCAACATCCAGTCAAGAACATGCTTTCAACTAAATGTTTTAAAGCAAAGTAAGCTGAGTGGGTGTTTTTACACTACTTGGCATACTGATAAAAGAGTAAGCCTAGACTCATGTTGTTGTGTAAAGAAGGAAGAAGTCAGGGGCTTGATCACAGAGGGGGTTCTCATGGACCCAACTTCTCCAGCTCATTAAAAGCAAGCTGCTTTTTTGGGAGCTGGGACTTATCTCCACAAGTGAGTTTCCCATCTGTTAAATGCAATAATAGCATGTGTGGTTGTATGGAAAACAAATTGGGGAATAAAAGTCAAATACTGGCTCCTTAGAAGTTGGGGTGCATGTATGTATACATGTATATTGCGGGGTTGGTTTTTTTTTTGTTGGTGTGTTGTAGTGGTGGTTTTTTTTGTGTGTGTTTGTGGTGGGGTTTTGTTTTTGTTTTTTTTTTTTTTCAATTACTGCCTTGCAGAGATGGAGGGATGGCCCCTGGCAGCCCTTGGCAGAGGGGCTGTGGCAGCTCCCCCAGCAGCAGCTCCTGCAAGACACTGGTTGCAGCCCTTTAGCAGGAGGTTTTTTTCCCTCCCTAGGCACACCTATGTGCAGCCCAAATGTGTAACCATAAAACCTCTTGGCACCTACGTGGTGTTCCTCAGAGTAGAATTTCAAAGTGCTCCGTGTTGTGTGTGGGCGGGTGGCCCTGGGCTCCCCTCTGCTTTGGGGGTGGGGAGTGAGCTCTGCTGCTCCCAGAGCTGGGGCTTGCCCAGGGACCTTCTTCCATGTCTGGTCTTTTTAACCAGGAGGGAATATTCTCTCTGAGGTACTTATTCTTCCCACCAAGAGGGAACTTGACCCCCTTGCCCTCTCCAGGGCGTTTATCTAGATATTACTGCTGCTGGCAAGCACCACACCACTGCACCCTTTTATGGGGTGGGCAGCAAAGTTGTCACTCTGAATTCAGGTGGGAAGCCTGCTGTGGACAGGAAAGCTGTATGAAGTTCCTGAATCCTGGACTCATACCTAACCTACTAGGACTCCTCCTTTCCATCAGTGTACCTTCTGCTAAACAAAGCAGTATCATATACATCTAGCTGCAGTAGAATAGCCTCTGGTCTCTGAGGTAAGGGAAGAAACCCAGAGCCTATTCTAATACTGTTGATAACAGCAACAACTACTTTCAGCAACACCAAGTGCCTGGCCGATGGCACCAAAGGAGTTAACTTATAAAATCCATCATATGTAGCCCCCTGCCCTGCCTTGTCTTACCTAATAAAAGGCTTAGGATGGCTATGGAAGAAAGTTCCTCTTTTCTCTGGCTTCTGAAGCTTCAAGGGCTCTGTCTCTGCGATCAAACCTTGTCCCCCTTCAGCAATTCACCCAGAGGTGAGGCAAGGGTGCTGCTCTGAAGAGGGAAAGCTGCTCAGGAAAGCAGCTGGTGGGGTCCAGCCGTCTTGCCTATGATTTGGTGTCCCTCGCACATCTTTTCTCTTGCCATTAGCCTGCCACACTGCACTGCTCTCCAGTGTCTTTGGGCAGGTAGAGCATATGCATGGTCTGGGCTGTTTCTGGCTCAAGACAAACTGGTCTTAAGAAAAATTAAATTTTTATTTAATTTATTAATACATATGTTGACTGGGAGCACTTGTTAAAAGGCAAAATATCTACTGATAGAGTGCAGCAACTGACTCTGGGAGTAGCAGGATGGTATAGTTATCTCATCAGTAAACTGAGAGTGAAGGAGAAGTAGTTCAACCAAATTGCTGGGTTACTATATTGCTAGGTTTTTGCTGTGATTCTAAAACATGTTTCAGTTAATTAATTTCTGTTTAAGATCTTATGTTCTTCATCCTTCCTCTGTTTAGTATTTGCACACTTATCTGCTGCCCTTTCAGCATTATGATTGGTATCACTCATGAAGTATGATTTTATGTACCCATTTCTTATATGAGAAAACTGTGAATGCAGTATAAAACTATGTGGTGGCTTCTTCTTTAGTACCTGTGTTCTGTTCTCCACACTAGTGAGGAATTTCAGTGGTGTGCTAACCTGGAAAAGGGGGAGGTTTTGGGGTCGGAAGAGTCCATGTCATTGGGACTAACCTCAGTTTGTTCTCCTGTATCTCTTTCTCTTTAGTGTGGTAAACAACTTGCTTCCTTAAGCGGAATATAGTTAAATTCCTCAGCCATGGACTTCCAGGGATTGTTGGGCTGCTAATTTAGCTGTATTTCCAGGTAGATTTTTAACATATTACATTAAGAGAAGATGATTGTATGTGAAAGATGTTCTTTACTTCTGTGACTTGTACAACTTTTTCAGACTGAGGTTCCACTTTTTGGTCTTTGTTCTATGGATTATTATAGTGTTGCTGTTGGAATCTGGTATAGCTTTACGGACCTTGCGTAGTCCTGGGGGCTAGATCTCATTCCCGCAATTTGAGGACTTAAATTTGTCTCTTTCACACCTATTAAATATGCTAAATTCCTGAGAGTAAAGGAAAGAGAAAAGAGAAGGAACATTGACTATATTATACTTTAATGGAAAATGACATTTAGTAGCAACAGGACTTGTACATCAAGAATATAATAATTCAGACTATTTCCTCTGGATCAGTGAAATGTCTATGTCAAAAAGAAGAATTACAAAGGGAGAGGGTTAGAGAGATGCTCTATGTCAGGAAGAATAAGAATTCTTTTCTTTCTGGGGTGGGAGAAACAAACCTGTCAGATCGTCGGAGACCCAAGCTCACAGGCAGGCACTAAACCTATCTACAGCTCCTACTCATACACCTCAGTCACTTCTCCCCCCTCCTCACTTAGGCAAGAGAGATCCTCTGAAAGGGGACCAAACAAACAGTGCAAGAGTACACTATATTCTAGCAAACTAACCTCATCTTGGACATGTGCTTTGGTTCTATTGCAGCACAGAGTGATTTAGGGCAAACTGTTCCCTAAGGCCACCTTAGATGCAGTCACATTGTGCTGGAGATCAAAGTATTTAAAGGTAGGGCAATGGCTACTGGAATTCTGGGGCTAGGGAGTAGCACAGGCAGTGTTTATTAGTTCGCTGGCACAGAAGTAGTAAAGCATCCTTCTGAAACTCGAAGCCTTGCCTTTGTGGTTACTTAGAGCTGTTGCTCCACTTTGGACTTGCAGGGAGACAGAGGAACTCTACCGGCACCTAACAAGCTATAGCCCAGCACATTTAGGCCCCTCACCTGCCACTTTCTCTGGGGTGATGGGAAATGCTGAACCTGACGCAGTTCTCAAATCTTCAGGGTACTTCCTCCTGGGCCACTCTTTCTGCATACAGCATTACTTAACTTTGTCTATGAGCAGCAGCCTTCTGAAGACATTAGCTATCAGAGTCTTCATTTGTAGATGGGTAAGCTGAAGCAGCAACGCTGGATGACCAGCCAAGGTCACAGATAAACTATTAATAAGAGTGGATCCTCCTAACTCCTTGTTCCTCTGCTTTACCCATGACCCTATAGGCTTCCTTAGCTAAAGAGCTGAAAAGTTCAGTTATTACCTGTAGTTTCAGGTGTGGAAGATTTAAGGAACAAAGGTTAAGAAGATTAAAATTCTTCCCAAGCACTGACAATATACCCAACCACTGAACTTGTGAATGATGCTGGTCTTTAACCAACATCACAGAATGGCAGGGCTATCTTCCAGTGCACCTGCTGCTGGTTGGCCAGTGCTGGTGAGCAGGTACCCCTTTACAGCTGCCAGTGACAATGACAGTCTCTGAGAAAAGGACATGGGACCAGTCTCTCAGTTATGGGTCTGTACAAGATTCCATAGGCAATGTGCAATTTCACTCCCTTGCAAAACATAATCCAGACTGACCTTGTCTATGTGGCTCTTTATCTGTTCAAGTCTGGATCAGATGCACAGGCTTATACTGAGAAATGCTATACTGACATTAGTGCTGCCATCTCATATGTGTATAAAATTTTCTCTAGTTTGATAATTTTATAGGGCTTCAAAAAAAGATTCTACTTATATTCTTGCTGAAACCCTAAAGCTTGTGTGAAATTGTCCTGGTTTTAGCTGGGCTAGTTAACTTTCTTCATAGTAGCTGGTGTGAGGCTGTGTTTTGGATTTGTGCTGAGAAGAAGGCTGATAACATACTGATATTTATAGTTGTTACTAGGACAGTCAAGGACTTTTCAGCAACCATATCATGCATGTTATGCCTGGTATATAGATGAAGGTTTGTCTGGAAGCTCTCTTTTGGACTCTTTGGCTTTTCCTGCCCCCCCTCCCCCCTCTTCACCCCCTAGGATTGGTGTTTCAGGACTTCCTCTGCTCCGTGATTGTTAGCCAGCAATGGGCTGGGCCATGGTCATCGGGTGGTGAGCAGTTGCCCTGTGTATCACTCATTTGTATATTATTACTATTATTGTTATCGTTATCATTTTCATTTTTATTGTATTTTAGTTATCAAATTGTTCTTATCTAAACCCAGGAGTCCCCTTTCCCTTGACCCCTTTAATACTCTCCCCCATCCCCAGGGGGTGGAGGAGGGTGAATGAGTATCTGTGTGGTTAAACCATGACAAAAATCTAACACGGGTTAAAACAAAACCAAAGCATATGGGATATGCTTACTTGTGGTTACGACTTGAGTGATGGTGCTACCTGTATAAATTTGAATGTAGCTGCTTTTTTGAGACACTGATAGATTTCATGCTGATTGTTCCAATATGCATGCACCATGTGAAAGAGCACTGAGTCAGCTTAGGCTGAGCCTTGGAGAAAAAAAAAAAAAACATACAAAGATAATTGTATTTCCTTCCAAACAAACAGAAAGAAGGAGGAAAAGAAAAAAAGAGAAGGTTGCAATAAAGCTTTAGCTTTGCAGTGCTCTGCCGCAGGATGTATCCACAAACCTAAACCATCTGCCCCACACAGATATGCTGATCTGTCCATCCTGGTGAGACAAGCTTGTTAACTCCTGGCTGCTGCTCTCTCCGTGCCTCACATCTCCTTGTGGAGAAAAGGTTAATCTCACTTATTAGCTCAACGTAACTCAGCCCTGGGTTTTGCTCCTCTCTGTGTGTTGCTGGCCTCAGCATAGACAAGACTTACAAATCAGTTTGCAAGGAGATTTATAAAGCAACCTGTATTTTTTTTGGTGATGTGGTGAGACCTGTGTGAATACCCATCAGTCGAAAGTCAGAGTAATTAAGGATTAAGACTATGTCCTCATTTGTTTGGTTTTTGGAGGGTTTCATGTGTGCTTTTTACCAGACTGTTACTAGCCAGAGGAAACAGCGGATCTGACAGCTGTTCATGAAGAGACATTTTGGTTAATAGAGCCCTTCTAGGTTTCAGTACAACTTGAGGACAGACTTTGCATCCTCCTGATATCTGAATCAGTTTATTTCATATCAGAGAGAAGGAAGATAACTCAGCCTAATGTTATTTGCTCTAGCAATTTGATGTAAAAATGTCTTCCATAATTTATCAGGCATTGAAACAAGGGGGTTCTATACATTAAATACAGAAATATTATGTTTCTGTATATATTAATAAAGAAGATAGGATTTAACAGCAATTTATCTACACAAAATGTCAGTTTGCTTATATTTCATTTACAATATTTAAAGGTCATTGTTAGATTTTACTTATCTATCAATCAGACATATAATACAAGATACAGACTATGACACTGATATTTATTTGTTGACAAGCAAAGATCTCACTATTACTTAATTTCTTGATTTTTAGGTACAGTAGAAATGTGGATAAATAGACAATACTTGAATTAATTATACACGTTCTTCCTCATCCTAATATTAAAGTGCCTACAAACCAATACAATTAGTACTCTTATAGTGTTGTTGTAATTTACTTTTTTATAATTCAGTTTAATACCTATGGATTTACTATTGTCCTTACAAAACAGAAGATCAGTCAGAACAGCGATACGTAAATCCTAGGAAGATCAGCTGGCTTTTTTTTTTTTTTTTACTGTTGTATCAAACTAGGTTTAATATTTCTCAGAAGCTTATAAAAAAAAAAAAAACAAAAAAAAACCCATAAAAAGGTGAAATAGCAAGACTTCTGTCTCGGCAACCTGCAGCTCAGGTTTTTAGGCAATCCTACATCACCTTCCAGCATCGCGTCTTACGTATAACTTGCTCTCCCTCCCTCTTGCTCTGTCCTCTCGCATCCTGCCGTACTCTGGCAAGGAAGAAATGTTGCTGTTAGTTTGTTCATAAAGACTCTTTCATGGCTGGACCTGGGCGAGTGCTCCAGGTGGGGTCTATGCCCGCTTGACGCTGTTGAGGAGCTCCGTCAGTTCGCTGATGTACTTGATGGTGTACTTCAGGGTCTGTATTTTGGTGAGGGGCTGTCCCCGCTGGCTGTAGACGGGGGGCAGGTAGTTGCGCAGCGTGTGGAGCGCGTCGGCCAGGGTCCTCATCCGCAGCTTCTCCCTCTCACTGGCCTTCCTCCGGCGCTGGGCGGACATCCGCACCTTGGTGCCCTTGGGCAGCCGGGCCTGCCCGGGGCTGGGCAGGTAGGCCGGGGGGAAGTCCACCAGGCTGTAGCCCACCAGACCCCCGCCACCGCTGCTGCCGTAGGGGGTTTCTGCCGCTGCCGGGCAAGGGGACGAGGAGTAGGATTCAAAGGAGGGCGTCGGGGATAAGCTGTGAGGAGATGAGACGGGGTGCAGCTCGAAGGCCCCGGCGGCACTTTTCCAGTCCCAGGACGATAAGCAGACGGAGTGCTCCGAACCCAAAGCATCTTCCATGTTTACCAACGTCTCGTGCAATTTGTCCATGCTGGAGGAGCGCTGGGGAGAAGCGATGCCCTCTGCCCGCCAGCAAAGGCTGGAGCCGCCGGCTGCCGAGACCTTTTTATGATGGAGGGAGGAAAGTGACAGAGTGGGAATGTGGGTTTGGCGAGGGGAGTTCAAAGGAACACCACAAGTGCTAAGATGGAAAATGAACTCCTGATGTGCTAGTTTCTTCTCAGTGATAATTATCAACCTTCAGCTAAAAAGCCTTTAAGCTAACAGGCGACAGCGAGAAAGGAGGAAAAAAAGATTATCTTCTTGCAACTAAACCAATTAAGGCTGTGCATCTACATTTAACATTGCGCTGGGGGGATAAGTGGTGAGAGGAAAAAGAAAATTAACTGTTTTACAAAACAATTTACAGAGGTAGGATTTAAAGATAATGACAGCTTAAAAAAACCCTGAATTTAAGTGATCGAGCCCTGATTTCTGTGTAACTGATGGCACTACAGCTGTGATGGTTTGATCCACACTGACTGCTGCTGAAGTAGTCTCTTGTTATCTGCATCTTAATCGTGAAAGTCAAAGACAGATTGTTTGGATTTGTGTGGGTTATGGCTCTGTGGATGTCTCTTCTCATGAGATTGCAACTTCACTCTGGATCACCTCAGTTTTCAACAGGAGGAGGAGGAAAGAACAGCAATGCATTTCCTGCCATGTGTGGATTACTGTTTTTTAAATCGTGACTGAGAAATCAAAAAGGAAATCTGTAATTGTAAACACAAGCTCCCATTTAAAAAAAAAAAGGGGACAATTTAAAAAAAAAAAATCTAGGAAAAAAACAGTGTATAAACCTTGGGCCCAGGCAGATGTTTTACACAGAAATTTAATTCAAAGTAATATACAGATTTCACGTGTGTAAGAGAAGACTAGAGGCTACTTCTGCAACATTTTCTACCTCTAGGAATTCCTTCTTCTGCCAAAAAAAAAAAAAAGCTTTTCCAGCCCTGACTCAATGCAACGGTGAAGTTATGTTAGGCAGTTCAAGTGAAAATGCATATCCTATAAATTAATATCATTAATAACAAGCACTTTTCATCTCCAGGATTCAGAACAGCTTAGAGTGATGATTAATGATCTCTGTTCCTCTGGAGAAATGGATAAGCAGAGGCAATGAGTAACTTGCCCAAAATCACACAGCAAATCATTAGGAGAGCCAGGAACACTGTCCAAAAGTACTGAGATCTGCAGCTCTATTGAGCAGCTCAGCTGCCAGCTGTAACTTTGAATCAGCCCATAAGGGAAGTAAACTCTAATATACTATGAAAAGAAGGGCAGAAAGAGTGCCAGCCTGGAGGGAAAAGTAGGATTTATTTAGAGATTGCTTCTGTGTAACGATCTCTTCGTGCACCACAATCTACTCTGAAAAAAGGGGGAAATGCCTCTGAATGGCATATAGTTGAAGCCAGCTGAAGCTTTCTGGAATACACCATTTCTTTCTGACTGTGAAATCCTCACTACAGCCATGCAGAAAAAAGCCTAATCCAATATCGCTGGAGTTATTAGAAAGGCTTGTGTGAATTCTTGTGAGCTTAGGATCAAAACATCAGGAAGCTGCTTGTGGGAGACTTCCTGATTTTTTCCTGAGATGAACAAGAAAGAAACAGAAACAGAAGGATTTTATAGTTTCAACCTGGGCTGAGACAGTTTGACCATGATAACACCTACCCCACACAGAAACTCAGGGCACTGCTCACCAGAGTCAGGATTGCTTTGGGTTTTCTGGTTACCCAATGGCATTCTGTGCTCCCCTTTACTCCTTCTTTAAGGAAAATGAGCTGAAACAGTCCTATGAATCATAAATGCCTGCTACAAATTAAAATTAAGACAACATGAATGACATATTTTGTGACTTCAGTGAACTGAATTAGTTTCGTTGAGCACCAAGATGATGGTCACAAGGCCACAAGTTAGACACAAGGTCTAATTTAGCATAAATAGGGGATTTGTTTCTGTCCCAGGTAAAATCTCTCTGCCACTCTTTTTCTCTTTTCCTTCCTGTACTTGTGTTTCTAGAGCCTTTTCCATTTGACATGTCCCCTGCTCTTATTTTATGTCTTTCCCTTTCTTGGTAAACATAACAATTAAAAGTCTACAAATGGATA
This sequence comes from Pterocles gutturalis, assembly GCF_000699245.1. Classification (NCBI taxonomy): domain Eukaryota; kingdom Metazoa; phylum Chordata; class Aves; order Pterocliformes; family Pteroclidae; genus Pterocles; species Pterocles gutturalis. The sequence goes on along the minus strand of NW_010108040.1, from coordinate 32,549 downwards.
AAATATCAGGACGGGGAGGTGGAAGAGGAACTACTTCTGTCAGGATGTGCAAAGAAAAAGGAGCTTGCAAATATGTGTGGGTATATATAGAAATACATTAAATACATATATTGAACATATATATATAAAAACTGTTCAGGAGTTTTGATTTTGGAATCAAATGTAACTTAAATGCAGTCAAATTTAAAAGCAAAAATTTCACAAGTCACTTGTTTATTGACTATAAAAAATGAATGCTGCCAGTTAATTTGTAACCCTAATCTATGGATAAGTCATAGAAAATGTTGCTCAGACATCAAAGGGGAAAAGATTTTGTGCACGTCCAAGATGCCATTGCTGTAAATGACAGGAGAACACAGATTTAATCTCTGTATTCTTATATATAGTGATTGGGATGAGATTAGGCAGGGAAAAGGAATGCAAATTACAGCAATAGCTATATCTTTTCTTCTATCTCATGGGCAAATGTTCAGAGTGGCCAAGGCAGGATATTAGAGTATGTGGACAACTCTGGTTACATCACTGGATCTTATAAAGCCCTTATAAGCTGTTACACAGGCAAGAAAAATAACAGGCTTTTCTATGTTGATATTACTGGACTAATGCTTGAAAACTGCTTTGCAGTTGTGGATCCTGTTTTATTACAGTCACACTCCCTGGGCTATTTTAGCTTGGACTCACTTAGCTATGTCTCAGACATCGCCTGACTGTGGTTCAGGGGATGATACTAAGGGTATAGGGGTGAAAAAAATAGTTTACCCATGTCAAAGCAATTTTTGCAGTAACATGTGTCTTCAGAGCCAAAGAAGGGGCTGTGTCCCTGTTTGCTCTACTGGTATAGACACAGCTAAAGGTTTAACGTTGAGAAGTAACTTACCATTTCTACTCACAGCCCCCAGGTTCACAAAATAGACCCACATGCAGTATGCCTCAGTTTTGGCCGCAGTGGGAAGCTATGTATGATCCCTGTATGATCCGCAGTCTATGTATGACAACAGTCTCATGGTATTTAGCTGTTCTTGGATTAGTTAGTTTTGGATAGCACTCTGTTTCCACCTTCAAGTATGAGAATCCTCACTTAGGAAATTATCTCGTAAAGTAGGGACAATTCTAACAGGTAAAAATTACTGGAGATTGTAGAACAGTTCACAATGTTGTTTAATAACAGGGCTTTAAAATGTACTATACAGAGGAAGGCATGGCGACAGGCTGGCTTATTTTTCTATACCCTATGACTATTTGGTGCTCTCTCACTAAAGAGCTAAGAAAGTCTAGTATTTGAGGTGGAGTCTTAGTAGAAAGTAAATCCATCAAAAAAAAAAAAAAAAAGAGAGAGAAAGAAGTGTTTGCAATCTTCCTCTTATTCTGCCTCCCACAAATTTTGCTAATACTCTTTTTGTCTGTCAGTAATTTCAAAACATTGAAGGCTAGTGAGATATCGGGGCTAACACCAATGAAATATGAACTGATGCTTAAAAAATGATAAGGCATTTTCTGCTTGACTGATAGTTTTGATTTTCATTTCAATAATTTATTCTGCAATATAAAGGCTAACATCTCAATCTTCATCTCCTTTAAAATTAAAGGTTCCCTGTTCATATTTCTGAATGTATTACAGAAGGGAGGAGAAGCATGGATGCACGGAAGGAGCAAAAATTTTTCCATTTAAACAAAAAAACGTGGAATGGAAAATTTTTAGAGCTTCCATATGTGTCTGATTCAGATTTTAAATTTAACGTAAGTTGTCCAGATAATCGCTGTCATCCATGAGAATGGTAGACAAATGCATTTTTTGTGTACTGTTATTTAAGGACTGGTCTACATTTTTTTTTCAATAAATATTCTAGAGTACATTTTCATCAAGCTGTGAGTTTAGTAGGAGAAACAGACTTGTAAAAATAAGAAGTAAAAAATCATATTGGATGTGAAGAATGCAAGCTAAAACTGAGTAAACATGGATAAATGTGTTTCAACAACACTAATCCTGTAACAGTCAGCCTCCCTTACAATTAGGACAGAAGTCTGGTCTTATTTTATTGACAAGAAGCAGATCATACTAATACCCTTGTAGAGCACTTAGATGATAAATCCTCATCTTGCAGTTCGTACTATCAAAAAATATCTATCTCCCAAAAGCTTTCAAAGTCACTTCATTTTTTCTTTAACAAGAGGTTTCCCAAGTATTAGCTGCTATGCTGCCCTTGCTGTGGAGGTGGTTGTTACCATCCTGCTTTACAGAGGCGCGGACAAGGAGTCAAATCGCTTGTAAATGAAACATGGGGCGAGCAGCTGCAGGTCTCACTAACTTTAGCAGACGCAGCAGGTGTTCAACACTTCCGAAAAACAGTGTTGGACACCTCGGTTTATGCTCAAGCCAGCAATAAAGGAAGGAAAGGATCCACCACGTTTGTCATCCAGAGTCACATCAGCCACCAGACGATGCTTCTCTCCTTTTTAAGGCTTTCCCTCATTTTGGATGGATGCACTTTTTTTTTAAAATTAGTAGACTTTGCAGCTTTTTTTGTACTTGTGGAAGATGGTTTAATCTGGGTTCAACATCAACTGAAATAAATAAGGCTTCTAGGTAAGCAAGCTGGTCAATAAATGCAGACTTCTTTTCTTCTTTTTTTTTTTTTTTGAGGTCAATATGCTAAAGGATGCAAATGAACAACCAGCTACAATTCCCAGAAAGGAAGAAGGCAGTAAGAGAACCAGGACTGATCCTGTGTCCAGCCCTACAAAAGGGAGCCCACATTACTTACTACAATCAATGAAACCCCTGTGTAAATTTGATTTCCAATTGTTATTCCCACCTTTGACCAAAGAAACCTGTGGCTAGCACAAGAGAAAACATTGTTATTCATTTGTAGTAAGACCAGATATAGGCTAGTTCCAGAGCTGTTAACATCTTGCCTTAAAATCCTTTAATGTTCTCAAGGGTGCAACTCTGAAACACCAAACTAAGAATCTGCTCATGCAGAAGAAACAGCCAAGTATCATAGTAAGTATTGTAGTAAGTAAGTATAACCAGGGCTTTGCGTAGTGACAAGCACCTTTCCAGTGCTGCCCTGGCAGGATCAGGACCTATCTATTTGCTTTACATCCTCAAATGTAAGTATTTGATCCTCCAAATAGTGGCAGTCTCCATCAACTGACAAGTGACATCAGCTCCGCAATTCATTTTAAAACATCTGATCTCCAAGCAACTGGCTTCCCAGATGAAAAGGCCTACGTGTGGAATTTACACCTACCCACCTTTTAAGTAGGGAGTTTATTACCTAGTGGTTTTCAGCTGATATTTAGGAATGTCTTTTTAATACCCCTGTTAACAGAAGTTGAAAGGAGGTTTGACTACGTGGTTGGTCTTTAATGTCTACTGGCTACTTCAGCCCGAAGGAAAGGGTGAAGCTGGGGGAGGAATGGGAGACTAACACAGTTTATTTTGTTCAGAAAAAATGAAAAGTAGCAATATTATCAAAATAATAGAATCTGGTCCGGTAGGAGAACTCCATTATCATTTACTGCACTTTCATTGTATCAGCTTTCACATTTAGTTCCAAAAAATGTTGTCTGCTGTAATGAAGTTGTTGTATTTCAGTTTTTCATGGGAGACATGGAGGGTTTCCTGTTGCAAATATTTCAAGATCATCAGCAATGCCGCCTATTCTAGGCAGAAGTATCCATTCAAATTCAATAAATCATAAAGTACAATACAGTTTATCTCCAAGTATTTCTTTCACTCTCCCCATGAACAGCTGGCTGGTTGCCTTTGCCACGTGTGATAATGGTTTCACAGGGCTTTTTAAAAAACTGGGATAGCACCTAAGGGTCCCAGAGGAAGTTCAAGGTTTGTACTCTTGCTTTCCTGCCATTACAATGGACTTTCATGCTCTGTACTCTAAATGGTCCATTTTGCAGCATGATGAATTTTCCAAAACTAGGTAAATCTTACAGGAAATTCCAACAGCCAGGAAAATTACCTTAAAAGCTCCGTTGTGACTATTTCTAGTCGAGCTGTGCAGCTGAAGCTGGGTGTTTGCAAAGGGAGCTATTTTTCAGTTGCTGTGATTACATTCCAGCTCAGGCTGTTCCTTTTCATCCAGTGTTCCTCCTCATCAGTGTCTCCTCATTTCTTCCTCCCTTGTGTCCTAGCACCGATGTGCAGAATTTCTGTGTGCTGCTAATGGAGACTGTGTTTCATCTCAGTACTAAATGAAGTTATGCTCTGGGCACAGCCTGCAGTTCAGTTTAAAAATTATAAAATGAATCTATAGTCTGGGTAAGAGACAACATACAAGTGCTAGATTAAAAATTTTATATATCTCTTACATATTTCACATTCTGAAATAAAGCGCTGTGTGCCTGTTCAAGCCACTTTTCACAAGCACGTATTTAACCAGCCAGTGAGGTCCATTGGTTTTAAAACTGCAGTCGTAAATTTCTTGTCAAGTTGCTAAATCTTAATTTTACTCACATTCAATCCTACAAAAAAAAAAGTCTGTCTTTCAGTCTACTGATGAACATGAACGGCATCTTAAGTTTGGGTAGGTTTTTTTGCATTTGCTCTTAACGCTTCCATGAATTTTGCCTAACAAATTAAATTCCGTGTTATAACAGTCCCATGAATACATTTGAGTAAACTTGCTCCCATTTTTTACAGGTAAACTTTGCACATACAGCAAGTTTTCACATCACATTAAACTGGGGGGAAGTGGTTTATATATTGGAGAGCAGAGCTGCCATTCAGAGGGACCTGGACAGGCTGGAGAAATGATCCAGGAGCAGCCTCAGGAGGTACAAGGAAAGCAAAAGCAAACCCCCGCGGCGGATGGGATAACCCCACGCAGCGGCACAGGCTCAGGGTGACTGTCCAGGAGGCAGCTTCCCAGAAAAAAAGCCCAGGGGAACCTGGGGGGTTGACAGACTGGCGCAAGTCCAGAGGAGGGTCACCAACCTGATCAGAGGGCCGATGGACATCGTGTATGGAAAGAGGTCCAGAGAGGTTGGTCCATCCAGCCAGGAGATGAGAAAGCAAAGGGGAGACCTTACTGATGCCTGCAACTACCTGATGGGAGAGCAAAAAGAAAGACAACCAAACCTTTGCAGAGATTCACAGTGGAAGAAAGAAAGACAATGATCACATTGAGTTCTGAGTCTCACAAGCCTTTGACCTTTCAGTGATTCACCATAGGTTTCCCACTGTACTTCTGGTGATACAAGACACCGACATTTTTCCTGCCTGATTAGATCTTTGGACAGTTGTGTTTGGGTGACAAGGCCATGGTGCAGAGGTCTCTACTCTCCGCCACAGAAGACCCTACTCACTTTCCTTGCCTCATGATCAGCTTTTATTTTGCACCTCTTCTCAATTTTTCTACCTCTAGCTTGACCTCTCTATGACTAAACATTATTTCTTTTCTTCTTTTCTCTATCTTTTATTTTCCTTTCTCTTTTTTTTTTTTTTAAGGTTTCATCCATTTGCTTTTCAGTCTCATTCTTTTTGATGCTTCTTGATACTGACAGTAGAACATGATGCCTCTTTTAACATCCCCTGCCCATATAGATCATACAACTCTGTTTACCTGCTCAGTCGCATGGATAAAGCTAATGTTAGAAGCAGGAAACATTTAATTATCCACTTGAAACAGGCTTTTCAGGAAGTCCAAAGCACAGGTTATCAAATAAGTAGTTTCAGTAGTTATAGTTACAGTATATACTTACAGATGGGGGCTCAGTTAAGGCTGTAAAGTTGCAAGACATAATTTATTTAAGGGCATCATTGTTTAGAAAACTCTCTCATTTCTGTTTTTGAAACACACAGAGGAGCAAAAACCCTAAACTCTTACCAATAAAACTTATGTATGGGCCAGTAAGTCAAGCTTATAAAACTATTAGGTCAAATGAAGAGAAGGTAAAAAAAAGAGAAGGTAAAATGTAGAACTAGTGGGGAAAAGGTATTACTAATAAAACTCAGCTTGCCTTCACTCTGAGAGCCCATTTAACTGCATGCTGCTGGCCACCCCATCACTCTGATGAGATGCAGACATCTGGTTTGCACCCTGCCTAAATTCCTGCTTAGTTAATGGTAATTGGGATGTGTAAGATCAGTGCATGCATGAATAAGCAGGTAGATCTTACAACAGCAGGCATGCAAATCTCGAGGGCAGCTGGTCCTGGCTAAAATTCTGCTCTCTTAGGGTCCAGTTTGCTGCAAACCAGGGAGAACAGTAAAGCGCTGTCTGGAGAGGCAAGAAAATCAGGTCACAGGTGTCCTGTTCTCAGCCCTGCCACTGACCTGCACTACCATAGAGACCCCCATCTTTTGCTCCTGCTCCCACACATCTCTCTCTGTCTTAAATACAGACTGTGTCAGAGGATCACCCCTCTGCAGAGATCCTCTTTATGATGCCCACCACAGTGGTCAACTTCAAGCTTGTGACATTGTCCTTTTACAAAATACTGTATAAAATGGAGGCAGCATCAGAAAATAACGAAATCTAAATTCTCCAGGTAATATGGTTTTAAGCCAGCTGAGCCCTTCAGAGAAGTGATTTTTCTAAAGTAAACACTGGCAAATGGGTTGTAGTTAAAAAAAAAAAAAAAAAAAAAAGGAAAACTTTAATTTCCCTGACATTGACCTGCCCTGTCAGGCTGGGATGCACATTCATCAGTCTCTTGCTCTTATCTGATACCTGACATTCTGTGATGAGTTGAAAGCAAAGTAACACAGATGGATAGTGCTCTTTTGAAGAACAAAATGTACCAGGAACTGAATTTTCAAGTACATTCAACGTGAAGTTAACTCTTAGATTGTAGGAGCAACTTTTAAAGGAGAGAGGAGACCAAAAAAAACCCCAAAAAACCAAAAAAACCCCACCACTCAAAAGGACTACTGGGGATTCCCTAATAACGTGCATGTGAAGTAAGCTAACATTTACATAGTCCCTGCTACTTTCAGTGTACTTCAGACAATGGCTAATCAATACTCATTACACAGCTTTAAAAAGGCTTGAGTACTCCGGGTGGTGAGCCACATCCTCCCGAATACAACACACAGCCTGAAGCCAGACTCCTCCATCCTCGGAATTTTCCTGAGATGAGACAGGCTGTCCTCCTCCAGGGAACATAGAAAGCCTTGTCTTCTTTTAGAGGAAAAAGCTCAATTTGGAGAACCATCATTTGCTGATGGCACAGGAAGGAATTTCATGCAGGCAGTTTTCTGTTAGTGAACCTAGCTGACCTAAGGAATCAAGTCTGAGATGTGAATGAAATGAGCCCCAGGCTCACAGATCTGGAATTAACCATTATGATCCAGTTGAGAGATCAGCTGATTACATAAAATTTTAGACAATCATGAGGGATACAATAGTTCTGTTTCAAATATTCGGCTATGTTGCCCCTGAATCCTGTAACTCCCTTCTTATTTTGAGGTCAAAGAGTAAAGGTTAAGAACATCCTTTATATATCCTAAATTAAATGCTTGATTTTGCTCACATATGCTCATGGTGCCAGTAACACTCTGATTTTTTTTTTTTCCAGGTTTCCTCTTCCAGCCTGAAGATAGCTCTCCTGCCCAGAAAGTTAATTTCTTTTTTTTTTGTAATAACAAAGAAAATCTTTACATAGTATTTAAGAAATTACTCCATGGTTGTCAGTCTTTTCTCGAGTTTGCTTGGTGCCAAAATTCTTGAGGTGTCCTACAGTGAAAAATTCAATTTCCACAATAAATTCAAACCTACAGAAGAAGCCAATCTTTATGGCTCAGTGGGCTTTACATCAGACTCCGTATTCCTTTAAAATCTTCCAGGAGGAACTCCTCTAGCTTAAAAGAAACTCTAATAAAAGAAGTTTAAAAATATTTTGTCTTGTGTTGTATAAAGACTACTCAAATTCAGCAAAAGAATATTTTTGTACCCTTTTTTTTTTTTTTTTTTTTTTAGTGTACATCTTCAGAGTGACTCTCTTGAGTTGCTTTTGCTCCTAGATCTTCCACCTGGTAAAAAATGTATAGGTGTCTGGCCAGGGGCACAAGCGGTGGAAGGAAAAGATCAAAGCCCTATAAATGTGTCAAACTTTCAAATGCAAATCACCTGCTATAACGCTGCTGAGAACAAATCCCTCATTATCACTATTCTGTGAAAGGCTTAAATTAGCCTGAATTGGCTGAAAAGAACAAGAAAAAGAAAGCCATTTATCTTCCTGTGAGTTTTATTACCTTTAGATTTATTTGGCTAATGGTCCAATAGCCAGCTAATCAGAATATCTGCATAACAAATTCTTCAAATGATCCATAAAGAAAATATTAGATCACATAATGTTACTATTAAAGTTAAACCGAGCTGTGTGACAACAGGTTATTAAAAGACTCCTTACAATAAGCCATTCTTTTTAATTGTCAAACTATGAGCTACCGTGATTTATGTACTAACAATTATCAATTGGCTTCTTAGCCTGAGTTACATTTAGGGGAATTTTCTAATGTGCATTTCCTAAACTGTATGTTCCCCAGATAGATGTTATGTTCATCCTTATTTTAGGCTCTCATTATTCTGAAAATATAATTACTTTCTTAAAAGGTGCTATGTCTTTTTTTTTTTTTATAGATAGTTTCAGTACTGTAGTAGAATATTTGATTGATCTAACTGCCTAGAAGAGCAAGAAAAAAAACCAAAAAACATTGCACTCTATTTAATCTTTATAAGGAGAAATCCCAGCACTCTGTCTTGTGAAACAAACTGCAGAGAGGTTTTGTTAACGGAGCTTTACTGAGATCTTCAAAAGGCATAAACCTTGACCAGAAAGCTCTCAGTCAGGGGGAACAAGGGGTTGTCTGAGGGGAGCTGACTGGGGACCCCGAGCTCAGCAAGCATCCACTGTTATTGGAAGGAATATAATTTTCTTGAAGGATTTTTTCAGTTCTGTGTGCAAATTCAAACACTTCCAGTGCCAGAACCACATGTCCATTTTATATTCTTCAAATCATTAATGTGAGCAGAGGAATGTCCTTGCCATAAGACCTCAGTGGTGGGCTATAGATAACAAAATAAACAAAGGACTAGCAGCTTTAAAAAATTATTTATGAAATCTGCTAGGTTCCTCTATGGAAAACAATTAACTATTATGGGATACCTTCCAAACCACCTTCCAAATCACTAACACCAGAGACTACAATGTGGCAGGTGCTGGAAGAGATGGTGCTGGATAAGGGGGTTTTTTTGGTAAATAGAATCAAATTTGGCCTTTTCAGTTGAAAAAAAAAATAAAAAAAAGAAAATGTCATTGTGAATCCTGCTTGCTTATAATACTAGATCTCAGAAGCTCTTAACCATGTGATTATTGTACTGTTTTCTTCTGGTATTGCTAAAAAGAATATTCTTAAAGCAGAACAACAGAACAACATATTCTATGAGTTTTTACTTTTAGCATAGTAACAACCATAACAATTAGCAACTGACAGTAATGCTGGGGGAAAACATAAATACACCAACAACTGAAAACAGTATTTCTTTAGAAGTGACAAATCAAAAATCTTGACACTACATTTTTTCCCCCCAAGTATCTTATCTTGCAGATTCTAAGCAATCTGCAAGCACTAAGATTTGGGATTTTTAGAAAGATAAACAAAGAAAAGTCTAGATTGCATGGGCGCAATCCCATCGCCTTTGCTTGGACTTGATGGTAAGAACACCTACAAATCCCACCCATCTCATGATGTTCAAAAAGCAAAGCACTATCTGAAACCATGCTGTAAAAGCCAGTATTTTCAGCAGCACTAGATGTTGGGCTGTATGTGCCTTACTAAAAAAAAAAAAAAAAATGGTAGGAGCCAGACAAGGGGAGGACAGCAGCTTGGCACAGGTTTGTATAAAGGCAGAGGTGCTGAACTGCTTGCCTTGGGCTCTCCCAGGAGGTTATTCCAAAATTTATAACACAAATGCTGGGGAATTCAGGATTAATACATGCCTTATACCACCCCACTGTAGTATTTCCTTCTTCTCTGCTGTGTCTCCTAAACTCCTTTGTAATATCAGCAGCACCTTTCTCAGGTCTCTGATAACCTGCCATGGCATAATTACCATTACATCCTCACGTCCTCCCATGCATCTCCATCTTTCTCAAGCTGCTGGACAGCCACCAGATAGCCCACATCACAGTTCAGAGGAGCACGAGTGAGCTGACTGACCAGCTGTCATCAGAGCCACTGCTGATTTCTTTCCATCAGGAAGGCATGAAAAGTTCCCTCCCTTGAGCAACTGATTATCAAAAGTTTATAGCCCTGAAACCATCGAATTTGGTTGAAAATGGCCAGTTTTTAAAAAATAGCACTGAAGGACAAAGGAAAGAAGACACACGACACAGACAAAGCATCTTTCCATAAGGCTCCATGCCCACGGGTTTCCTTTCCCAGAAACCCATCCAGACCAAGAAGGGCACTGAGGCACTTTTCTCCTTTTTTTTTTTTTTTTTTCCAGCTGAAATTCTCTATTTATTAAGAACTTCTATGAGAAAGACACTCCACATTCTTCTGGTCTATCCAACAGAGTAAGAGAGGCCTGATGAAGTTTACCAGGCAGTAGTTCTGGTTACACACTCTCAGGAAACTTTCAGATTTCTATAAACTCAGAATGTAAGACACTGGCAGCCTGTACTGCTAAGCAAGCTTCCTGCAGAGAAGAAAGATTTACCCACAGTTAAACCACAAAAACAATTTAGGTATAGAAAAATGCAATTAATATAACTGTCCCAGTGCCACACAGTCATCTATGAACTGCTAATTGCCCTTTCCTTCAGCAGCATCGCATAAAAGATGATGTCCTTCTCCACCGTGTCTTCCTAGGTCATACTGAGACATCCGCCCTGTAACTAATTACAAGAAAACAGACCATCTCCCCCATTTCTAACTGGCAGGTCTTCTTTGGTAAAGAGGCCATTCAACAATTACAAAAAATAGCAACATATTAGTCTGCATGAAAAGTCTTATAAAGCCCCTGTACAGTAGGTGTGCACATGACTCCTGGAGCCCTTTGTTCCACTGAACTCCAGGCCCTGGGGAACCGGAGGCTGAGCACAGGGCTCTTTTCCACCCAGCTGCAGATGAGGTGGCGAATTTATCTCACAAGCGCAAAAGATTCAAAGAAAACGTCTACAACTCATCACAGTGGACTGAGCAACAGAGGCTTAAAGGCTAAAACTGCTCTGAGACCCGGCATTCGTGATGGACTGGAAGACAGCCTGAATTTGACCTGAAATGAGGCCACACATATCACGGTTTTTCAGCAGAAAAATCTCAAGAACATTTCTAGGGTTTGGGCTATCTTGACAGTCTGTTACTTGTTACCTGGTATCACTGCCAGGGCAGCACTGGGATGTTGGGATGGAGGAAGAAGACAGGTAAAGGTTCATCTAGGTTGCTCACAAATTGATTCAAAGGAAACCCTGCTCACAGTTGTTCCCACCACATCCTACAGAATACCCATAGCTTGCCCAAACTTTGTCAAGAATGTTTGGTAGGAGAACTAATTTGGCTTCGAGCTTGGCTGGGGAGGTGCTGCAGCAGAGCACACTGCAATTTAAAATGACAGAAATACTAATGTAGAACTACTTCTACACTATCTTGGCACAAAAAAAATATCCATGGTTAGCTGCTTTTCCTTCACTGTACTTTAGTCAGACAGCTAATAATTTTAAATATCCATCAGGTGGTATGTTAGTACAGGTAGCTGTTCTCAGGGAGCAAAATTTTCAACGGTATGTCCCAGCTGTGCTCAGTCTTTGAAGTGACAAACTCTCTGCAACCCCATCAAGGGAAATTGGGGCGGGGAGTGGAGACAAGGCTTGGGTTTGAAGAACTTTCAAAGTTTGATACGTGATTAATCTTATTAAGTTAAACTAAGTTCAGTACTGATAGTAGCTATGATGTAGGATATGGGAGCAGGAGAACTGTGCAAAGAGTGGTTCTATCACCCATCGTAATTTTGTTTTCTTGAAACAGTTAAAGTGTTTTGTTTCCTGAAGGAAAAAGCGCTAAATCTAGCACTGAGTTTACTGTTGTGTCAGTAGCACTTAGGTTTATAACAACTCTCAATAATATTCTAACCACAGTTTCCTTTCATCTGCTGATATAATTCGGCAGGGTTTGACACCTTTTTAGACATGAAAAGACTTTATCTTGTCTCAAGTAACAGCTGCCATTAGTCTTGTTCACCACTGTCTTTTCCAAGTTTCTTTCTTGACATACGAGCACACAGCAAAGCCTCTGTAAATCCTCAAAGTTTAATAATCCTTTTCTCAAATTAGGAAATCTCTCTGTTAACGGCCAAAAGGTTTACTGAATTCATTAATTCCCTCACTGAAGTAGAAATTGATAAATACTAGGAAAATAAATTTTTCTTTCTGTTAAGGAAGTTCACACATGTAGATAAGTATTTCAGTAATATAATCCAATGAAAAAAAGAGAGCAAATGTAGCTTGATAATGGGGTATCTAGACATTGAGGGGTTTGGTTATGGGTTTTTTTTGGCTTTTTTTTTGTTTGTTTTTTACTTTATATTTTTTGTAGCTCTCTATGTATATTTTCCATGTAAACAGTATTTATTTATCTTTCTGGTTGATCCCTCAAAGACCTGAAATAGTGAGGAAGTTACAGTCACAAGGAATGCGAAATAAATGTTTCCCTTTGTTAATCTATGCTAAATAAATTTGCTACATCAAAGTAGATGTTTAATACTGTTTATAATTGGAAATAATGGATCTGCTCCATATCATTGCAGGAATCATTCAAGCTAGACAGACGTCAACATCAAGAGTGACAGATAGATCAGGTAAAGTACTTGGGGTAGTACACCAGTTCTGCAGAAAAACTTTCAGAGAGTACTTTAATAATGATGTATCCATTACTTGCCTTATCCCCATAGTTTTCTTTACCTATTTATATATATTTTTAGCTTATTTATATAGTTTTATTACTTTAGATGAAGCACCCTCACAGCACCTGTTTGGGCTGACCAAATGATATTTAGGGTCATTGGGCTGATGGACCACATTCATTTACACTTACAACCACTTTAACACAATCTTCTAGGAATACTACCTGCAGAAGAAAGTTATTTGTTACATTCTCAACTTATTTAAACATTTTCTTCACAAGTGTAAGAGGTTGCAAAGGAGACAGCTTTGGCATGGTAAAAACATTCCCCAAAATAATCTCTAATCCTTAGACTGAGTAAATTACAGAAAGATGAGAAATCAATTTCCCTTCTGTAATGAATCACAAATTTAATTCAAGCAACAGTCACCCCCAACAATAAATGTTCTTGCATTTATTTGCTGTTTGTACATCTATTGTTGCTTCTAAGGTAGTGACAGAAAACTTACACAAAATTTAGATGCACTGCAAATGCAAAAATTGAAATTTTTCTGCTTTTCATGCTTGAATTGTACACTTATGAAACCAGATTAATTTGCAGTGATATCAGCAACATAGTCACTTTTTTTTTTCTTCTGCAGTTCTTAATGTCTTATGATTATATCCCATTTCTGGCTTTCATTACCCACAAAACATGATCTTGTAATAATTGTGGCACAGTATTTTCAGCAAATCCTCCATTAAAGCAGTCATCCCAGGCAGATCTGGAAAACAAAGAACCCTCCAAAAACTCTTGCCCATCAATTCCAAACAAAATCCTAAAACACAAAAACCCACACACTGTGGGTGAAATTTTATGATCCTTCCAAAAAAAGGGTGCATTCTCATACACTGGGAGGGAACAAAAGTGAGGTCTTTCACATGATGTTGGAATTTTTATTAATAAAAATTCAAACTCTTGATTCCAACTTTCAGTATTCAAAATCAGCAACAAGAATCATACATCACCAGTAACAATGTTTTTCCACAAAAGAAGGACCTGATCTCTCCACTACTGACCACCAATCTCTCCATTTATGGTCCCCAGGTGACTGCTACTCTTATTCTCCTTAGCAATTCTGTTCTTCTAGCTACACTCTCACATCAGCTGGGAAGTTAAGAGTCTCCACAAGAGAGACCATCTTCAAAACAGAAAATAAGTTTCCAATATTTTGGATTTTTTGCTCATTTCCATAACACATTCTCATTTGGAAAATCAACTATAGACAAACTTTCTCCATCTGCCTACAGGGGGAAAAAAAAAAAAACCTACCACTTTGGCTAATTACAATTTGTATTATCCATAGACTATTTCTTCTGTAAACACATCTGGAATTTAGCTTCCTAACTTATGAAGCCTTGGCCATTATGAAGAAAGAATTGACATTTTCATTAAGGCATGGATATTCTTAATTTCTATTGTTAACATTATATCTTGGTAAGAGTGGCCTTACTTCTGCTTGGTCCATAGAAAAAGTTATGAACACTTAAATGCAGGCAAGGACACAGCTTCTAATAAGCTGTTGAAGACAACCTTGTTTTTGTGTATGAAGAGAGATTGCTTCTATATTTAAGGGGTAGGAAGAACATCTTCAAAAATGCAATTGTACTCAAGCTGCCCCTTTAGAAACAAACATTTACACAATATTATTAAAAGAATTTGCAATATCATAATTAGATTTTGATTTTCTGTAACTTAACCTTCATTCCGTTATAAGTAGAAGTGTTAGATGGAATTTCATATCTTCTTTAAGAAAAAAAATACTCCAAACTATAAATGTTTGATTAAAACAGCCATCAAATTTCCTTAAATATTAGATATGACATGTACAAAACCAGAATATCCTTACATGGCTTATTCCATTCTTTGGTAGATCCATGCACTCCAAGAACAATTTATTATAGGGCATGGCAGATATAAATTTAGCTACCCTGCAAGGCACATCTGCAGTGCATCTCTATCTGGTCCTTCAGAGATAATCAACACAATCAGCATCCCAGGAATCCCAGGATTTGAAAACCCATTTTAAAACTAGCAAAAGTAAGTTAGGGGAGCAGAATGGAAAAATTCAGTTGGAAAGAGCTGTATCACTTTGTCTCATTAAGAATATCCAACAGCAGTGCAGGTACTGTTTTATTACATATGTTTTTATAAGCAGGACTAATAGCTGTACACAAAATCCTCACAATTGGCTGGGAAAAAACTTCTATTATGTAAATAAACCTCCCCACTCCCTTGTATAATATATCCCGATGCTTGCATCAAGTTTAGAACATAGTCAAGCCCAGAATAAGTGTCACTTGCTGATAATCATCTACTTGGTACTTCTGCTAACATTTTAATTTCAAATTGTAGCTCCAGCGTGCAGTATTTCGCAGCACTTCTTATTCATCAAAGCTGTGTCCACTTCAAATTGATAGAGCATACTGCAGAAACTTGGAGAAAGAATTCTAAGAGGTGAAGGTTCAGAGTTAATTGTTATCGTAATCTATTTTATGGAGAACCTAATTGCTTTTGATTCTTCCTTTTAGTCTTTCAGACAGGGGAAGTGGACTGTCTGCCCATGCGTAAGTCAGAACAGCACTTCTGGCTTGCTGCGTGGGACCAGAACCTGACTTCTCAAGTGGTTGCTCTAGACTTTGGGAACAATTAACTTCCTCTGTAGAGGACGGTTTTGGAGATACTTGCAATGAGAAACTATTACCAGCTTTTTTAAAATTGGCCATTTTCTCCTTCCCTTTAATGATAAGGGCTGAGTCACTGTTTGTTGTTCGGCTAGTAACAACGTTACTCCTTTTCTTGGTAAAACATTTTTTAAACTGCCCAGGGTTCGGTTGTCTTTTCTGCTGCTCATAGATCAGATTTTTATTCATGTTCCCATCATCACTGTCTTCACTAGAGGAACACCTGTTCTGACACACACTCTTTTTAAAAGAAGTTTTCCCAGTAGTTTGAATACAAGGTTTTTTAATGTGACAGCCAGTTACACCATCTGCTTGCTTTTGAAACACTGGCAGCATTTTGCACTCAGGATGCAGTGTCTCTGTTGTTTGCCCACAGACGGCTGGAGATATTGAAGTGCTTACATTATGGTCTTTCTGCATCACTCCAGCCAGGCTGTCAGCTTTTTTCTGCTGATCTTGATAAATGTGCGTGATAGATTCTCTTGCATAGTTTTCTGACAGCACATTTTTACTTCCCTGCACTAGTTTATTTAACTGACACGAGGAAGAGCCATAGTCTTTATCAGGATTCAATGCTTCATTTGTTTGTTTAAAACATTTCAAAGACTCCATTTGCATTACACCTTCAGACAACAGAGGCTTTGATAGAATGGAAGTCTTCTTGAGTATTCGCTCACTTATAGACCACTTCTGAACTTGCCCCACAGCATCATCTGAAACCACATCATCTGCACCATCAGAATGATGTTGATCAGACTGCATAGCATCAGAATATTCTGAGCTACTTCTTACTGTTTCATGACCTAGTGGATGTGAGTGTTTTATGCATGTAGTTAAGTCAGATGCTGCATCACGTGTATCACCCCTATGAGCTAGTGATGTGCTGTCCCAAGCAATACTGCTCAGTTGTAGACCAGCTGTTACAGAGGAAGAGGATGATACTGCTGAATTTTTAGTAAGTTTTGCTGGCAATATAGATGAGTCAGCCAATGTTCTCGGGAAGAGCGAGTAAGGCGGCGCAGCCAGAGGAAGAGCAGCTGCTGATGCTGGAATTTGAACTGTTTTTATGCAGGACGCTGAAGCTAACGCCAGATCTTTTGATTCAGTACTTCTCTGATGCATCTCATCTTCCGGGGAGCTGTTTATATCTGATGTGGAGTCTTGCATAGGAAGAAATCTAGATTTTAAATTCATTTGAGACAGAAGATTGCTAACTTCATCATCAATATTTGATAATTTCTTTTCTTTTGGTCCGTCTTTCCTGGCTGAAAAAAGTAAAAAGGGCATATCAAAATGCTATATTAACCACAGTTCAGATTTCCTAGTGTTAAAGTATAAAATGGCAAGATAAAACACAGTCCCTGCAAGATATCATGCCCCATTCTTGGCAAAACATGATATTGCTCAACAGTGGGAGAAGTGTTTCTTGCTTTTGCTTCTTGTATTCTGGCAAGACCCGTAAATTCGTAAGAAATAAGCTTCGGACTTACTTTTCTGTTTCTTCTTCAGAATTTCTGACTTTTCCACTTGATAAAGGGCAACAACATCAGGGTAAGCAGCCTGAAACAAAGACTCCTCCTCTACTGTGATTACAGACAACTCCGCAGGCTCATCTTCTGCATCAACATAATGTTCTAAAAAAAATAAAAAAATTAAAAAAATCAGTGAATGTACATTAGACAGACATGCATATAAACACGTATCAAAGTAAGCAATAAGAAAAGATTTGAGTACAAAGAAGGTATATAAAAAGGTCAATAGTACAATGTTACAATGTTCAAGATTTAGCTACAAGTAAAAGTCTCTCTTTCTACCAGTCTCCTGGCACAAATGGGCACACTAAAGGTAAAAGTCTGTCAGCACAGAAAAATTTCTAGCTAGTGAACAGACACAGCTTCAGGTACATAGTGAAATAAGATACGAAATACAGAGTCCAGGTCTCATTACCATGTACCAGAAAAAGTACCTGAAGACAGAGTCCCCTGCTGTCTAGGTAGATGTTTGGGGTTTGTTTTTTTTAAAGCACTGCTTTTACTGTCATTTGATGCACATTTTCTATTGTTTCCATAGAACAGTTTCCAACCTTGCACACATTTCACTTCCTCATAAAATTGCCAAATTCTTTTCCTCTTTAAAGCACGCTTTTCTCTTTTCGTATGAACTGTTTTGTTCCATAATGTACACAGAAACCAGACCAACCTGGTTTTTGCCACTCAATTTCAAAACAAGGAATTCCATTTTTAATTCGTGTCTTGACTATCCTGTAAGAGCAAAAAGAAGCTCTTGAAATTATTTTGTTTAAACAGAAAATGAAAAATCCAAGTTATCTAAAAAATATTTCAATACTCTAATTTGTAATGATTCAGAAGAAAAAACTCTTGTAATAGTGAAATTAATACACCTTTTAAAAAAATACACTACTTCTCTGTATAAGTTATACCATAAAATTTTGTGTCTAGATTTGAGTACTAAAACTTTGTTTTTTAATGAAATCAAAAAGCTGCAACAGACAACCATAACACAGAATCCTACAAACATCAGCTTGTTATCTTTAACTATGCCACAGAGAAGGCTGCTGCCATAGAGAGTAATTTTCTGAGTGACCAGACAGGGTCATTTGTGTCTTTTGCATGAGAGCATGAAGGAAGATAAAACATGAACTGTGCACAGACAGTCAGTCCTTATGAGAATTTTCTGAAGACATTATCTACACCCCAGTTTAATAGGTTCCTGGGTGTGAAGAGGCTCCTGCTGGATTATTACTGTGTTTTTAAACATTTGTTAATACAGGAAATCTTTTAGAGCATACATATCTGTCTTTTAAACTCTTGAAACCCTAGAAAGTGTTATAAACAAAGGATGTCAATTCATTCACTGGTCAAGGTAAATGCTGATCATTTACCTAGCCAAGCCACTTAAAAAGCAGCCCCCAACCAGTTTCTCCACTCTTTTGAAAGATAACACTGAATAGAACAGCTTCTCTGCAAGTAATAATTTACGACTATGACACATCAACCCAGAAGAGATACAGTCACATTGCTACTGACTGTCCTGTCCCCCAAAATTCAGGTCTATAAAATCTTGAACAGCATCAACAAACATAGAGAAACTACTAACCTTCTTGAAATACAAGAATTTGTGTGTGGGGAGAAAATCTGGGTTTCATTTGGGAAATGAAACTGCCAGATACTAAAGTGAAAATAAGTCACAATTCCCTTCACATGGTGAAGTTAAGTTCAGATTTGCCCATGCTATAAGTTTACGTAAGTTTAAGAAAATATTAGATCATTTAAGAAAAAAAAAATACATTGAGGGCTGAGAGAATAACAAGGTACTTTTTCTGCCTCAGAACACCCCTGCATAACAGGAACCTGGATGGTGAGAAAGTATTCTAGGGGAAAGTGTGCTTGTCTTGTGTTTTTTTCCCTGCACATCCATTTTTAGGTAACAGGATACTTGGCCATTTTTATATACCTAAATGCAGCAGTCCTGAATGAAAACATTGTTTTGAGAAGGCGGCATAGCAAAATAGAACTGTAAGCCAATAATTTAATCAGACACATAGTATAATGACAGTCGCTAGGTCTGATAAGAAATCAGAGACCATGACTGAATCTGTAGATGCTTACTTCTAAGTCCAGGCTCTTATTTTGAGTCACAGAAGCCAACTGAACTTCTAAGAACCTAAGCAGAGGATCAAACCTGTGATGCTAAATCTCACATGCAGATTCAAGAAAACAGAATAGAGAGTAAACATAGGAAAAAGGAGGCATTGTCAGTTAGAATGAAAGACAACTGCTATACGTATTACTTTGTGCAGCAGTAGTATAATTGTGTCAGTTAGAATGAAAGACAACTGCTATATGTATTACTTTGTGCAGCAGTAGTGTACTGATCTAAATGTTTACTTCTATTCAAAATGAGCACAAAGCTTAGAACACAGATGGAAGACAATAATTATATTTATATAAAAAAATGAAAAACCCCACGACTTTCCTCCAGCAGCAGAAGTAAACATATTAAGTTCAAGAAATCAAATACATTACCGTATTGCCTGCAGTTGTTTTGAATTAATGTATCCAGATTGTCTCTGGATCATATCATAACGTGTCAATAGCGTTAACAGTTTCTTACAAGCATAATCTTTGGTCCATTCCATCTTCTCAGAAGCAAATATCTGTTAGGATAAAAAAAAAAAACAAAACAAAACAAACCACCCCAAACTTTAAAATTTTCTTATTCTGTTAGATATCATGCTTACACAGCTATATAGTAGGGACACAGGACAAAATACTTTAAGTATCTAGAACGCTTTGAGACATTAGTGTAACGATATCTCACTGCCAAGGGAGGGAACAGTCACCTGTAACAGGACAGATTCATCAGCTCTCCATAACAAGACAAGGGAACAGTTGTGTAGTGGCAGCAGCAGGGATAAGACAGTTGCTAAACACCTTATCAGATTCAGATCTGCTATGAAAGGAGCTGTGAAAATTCTGGATTTTGCATGTGAGAGAAGGATGAACGTGGATTTTCATTAAAGCTACGCTGCTCAACAACAGTTTATTATGCTATACATAATTCTCACGCTGTCAATCCATCCCTGAAAATGAAACATTGTAAAAGATCTGCTTTCACCAATAAAAAATAAAAATCACTCTTAGAAAACAATGCTAACATGCATATATATATTAACACTCTTCTCTGATCCATGCCCCTCCCATAAAAAAGCCTCACAGGATATTTTTCCTTCCTTCTACAGGCAGAGGAATAAGCCAGACCACTTTTGAGCTTTAAGCACTTTGAATTAAAGGGCCTCTGAACTTGAAAGCTGGTAGTATTGTGCTAAATACAAGCCTGCTGTTTTTGGGAAAACAGGCAACATTCAGAATAAAAGCCGCTTCTGCTTGTTAGATACAGAACCTGGTTATCTCAGTAATATTCAAAAAATCATTGAAAATAAAGTTTAACATTAAAAAAATCCACAACCATGATTAGCTATAATACCATATATGTACTATGTCGGTATGAGGATGAAACAAGTATGAGTAAAAACAAGAGCTGTATCTGTCTACACCTTTTATTTTTTTCTTTCATCAACTTTCATAATGTACCTGAAGTGTATAGTATGTCATAGAACCATACAGTACTCTATACGCTATATAGATAATGCAGCAGTTTGGCAACCCTATCTAGTCATACTGAATAGTGAAAAAGAAAACAACGGCAAGCTACACTTCTTCCAAGTTCTCTTTCTTATGCTTTTTTACATAACAACTTACATCAACTGTTTTTTTTCAGTCTTCAATTTTAGACTTTCAAAAAACGAATTAAGAAGTTGTAGGAAGATTCTTTAACTTTTTTTTCCAGTAAATTTACCAATGAAGATCAAAACTGTTACAGATGCCTTCCTCACTACGTAAAAAAAAAAAAACCGAAAGAGGTGAATAATCAGTATTTTGTTTCATACCTGAAAGGATAATAAGTTTGGCCTTTGGCATTCCTTTATCTCGATCAATTTATTCTTGTTTACAAGAAATTCTTGGATAACCTTGAGATAAAACAAAAAAAGAGTGTAAGAGAGGGCAGAAAACCAAAACTTCCATTAATTGATTAAAAAAATTAATCTTTAAATAGGCTTATTTGTTACCTCAGAGAATGGAAAGCCCTCACAACTGTTAGCTTTTCTGCAGGTAAAACAAACGTGTTAGGAACTGAAAACAAATGGGAAAAATGAAGAATTAAAACGCTCACCCTGCACATGAATGCAGGGAAAAGCAGTTAAATTTCAAGACACTCCTACTTTCTGATATTGTCCTCCACTGCTCTTGCTTGCTTCATTCGCTCTAACTGATGCCATTCACAAGGGCAGCAGTGTTTGGAGTCAGTGGGTTTGCAGTATCTAGTGCTTTCACAGAGTTTACAGCCACTGTGCTCATGTTCCTTGCAAGATCCTATAGGAGCAGATGCACAAAGTGTAAGGAGAAAAGGTTTCCAAAATCTCCAAATATACAAAGCTAACAAAGCTCAGAACATATATGAATCTGACATGAATAGTAGCTGTAAGTAGGTCTGAGAGCATTAGCTGTATTTATAAATCTACAGTGAAACCTGACAAATAAATGCAAGCTTTCATTTTTTTTTGAAGACTTTCTCCCTATGTTTCACACCTTATGCTGAAAATTTTATCACCTAAAAATTACAGCAGCAGTCTGTGACAAATGTATACAAGGAACATATTTGAAACAAGCTTTTCCTTCTCCAAGTGATGGGTTTTAACAAGTTCACTGATCAAAGATGCTATTAAAATGAGGTTCCAAAAGATTAATTTATTTTTAAGACAACACTGCAGCAAAACCCAGCAATGCTAACGGATTCAGTCCTCTTGATGCAAGACTAATTCAGGTAACTAAAGAAACAGTTGCTTCTCAGTATCATGTACTTTCATTACTGATAATGTTAAAAAGGCAAATATCCGAGATCACACAACAGCATTCTGTTAACATTTTATCTGCTATCAACTAGTTTCACATTTGAAGAAAGGTAGTCTCCAGCCTCTAAAATATTTGTATAAAGATACATACATACAATACTGAAAATGTGAAGATAGCCCAGAAGCTGAATGACAAAAAACCCTGTTTTTAATGCTTAAAAACCCCCAGACCAACAAAACAAAAACAAACCTACCATGCCACACTCCACACACCCAAAACAAAAAGTAAACAATTGATAAGGCTAAAAATATTTTCACACTGACCTGGATGATGGCACTCAGAGCAGTGAATCACCCTCTTAACAACCACAGGTGGATTATTATCATACTGAAATTCTTTCCATTGCTCAAACCTAAAAGGATGATATTAAAAGGATTAATATTTTTAACTTTCATACTTAAACACTGAAAAACACTCCCTTTATACTTCTCAGGCATCTACCCAAGAAATAAGAGTTTTCTAATTTATGAAACAGATTTTTTTAAAGTACACTATATGATTGTTGGATTTCTAGTACTGACACGCACATTATGATAACAAACATAAAAAGCATTTGGTATCTCATCTCCTGATCCACAGCCCAATTAAAAATCAGCAAAAGTCTCTCATCAGTCCCTATGACTTCCTTTCCAATATATCAACATACACCTGCTAGCTCAAGAGCTAGGAGCGAGCCAATGTTTAAAACAATTAAGAAGCTTGCCTAGCAAAACACATAATTTATTTAGCAAGCAAAGTAAGGAATGTGGTAATCTCTTCCCACCCCCAAATTAAAGTACTACAAACATTGTCTTGGAGCTGAAGTACATACCAGCAAGTCTTTGAATAAAATCAAAGTACTTCAGCATACAACATAAATTTTCATTTTACCTTTGCAATAAGTTTTGACCTTGCAAAGTCTCAATTAACTTTAAAGCTTGTTCCTTCCCAACTCCTGGAATGCCCTGTAGAGACAGAAATATGAAACATTATTTAATTGCAAAGTATTCAGATTTTCACAAGAACTGCCTTCATAACATTATCTAGAGAAATGACAAAAATAATCCCAGACGCTGAGAATTGAGAAAAATAATTTTTAACCAAGCTGTAAAGCCAGAGAAGGTGACAGATTATAGCTTTACTAGCAGTGTAACACAGAAGCTGCATAAAATGGTCATACGCTCAATAGCAGCTCAGATAAAACAAGACAGAGAAAGCAAGTAGTAGAAAACATCAGAAAAAGAGGTGGTGTTTGTTTTGTTTTCCTTCTTGCTATCTGCAACAGGACAACAATGTAAAATACTGGTAACCTTCTTGCCGGCTAACTGCCAGAGAGCTGAAACTTTTCAGAATTGTCTTGGAAAGACAAGACAAAGACAGATCTTTTGGATTTTAGACCAAAAGGCCGGAACTTAAGAGACAGAAGAAACACAGCAAAAAGCTTTCACTCACAGGAAAGAGATGTATTATGGCAAGAGAAATAACTTTTAGTATTTGAAGACCTCAAGCACTTATGCAAAATAACTTTAAGAGGTAACAAAGTGCAAGAGCATTTTCTGAAAAGTAATTAAAAATCCCAATAAAACCACAAATCCAAAAAATTCCTTCCCTCCCTTTCAATAATTGTTTGCTTGATTTTCGTACATACTCCATTATTACATCTGTAGTATGCATGTCCTTTATAGGAAAAGGGACTACCACTATGGAAAAAAGACAGGAACAGCAAATACTTTTATAGAATCATAGAATGGTTTGGGTTGGAAGGGACCTTCAAAGGTCATCTACTCCACCCTCCCTGCAAAAAGCAGGGACACCTTCAACTAGATCAGGTTGCTCAGAGCCCTGTCTAAACTGACCTTAGAGGTTCATTTTTTGGAACCTAGCTCATGGACTGAAATCCATAACTTTGTAGTAATACCTGATTCAAAACAACCAGAAGAGGGCCTCAAAAATGATCAGAGGGATGTAACACCTCTACTATGAAGACAGGCTGAGAGAGTTGGAGTTGCTCAGCCTGAAGAGAAGGCTCCAGGAGACCTTACTACTGTCTTTCAATACTTAAAGGGGGCTTATAAGAAAGATGGGGACAGACTTATTAGTAGGGCCTCTAGCAATAGGACAAGGGGTAATGGTTTTAAACTAAAAGGGGGTAGATTTAGACTAGATATAAGGAAGACTTTTTTTTTATGGTGAGGGTGGTAAAACACTGGAACAGGTTACCCAGAGAGGTGATATGTGCCCCATCCCTGAAAACGTTTGACATTGTCTCTCATTTCATTCATTAGGCAAACTTCCAAATACGTGACTTCTTCATAAACCATGTATTCACAAACAATAGAACTAAAAGGGGACACAACCAAACTGCATCCAGAACTGACATTATTAATAACTACAGTTCAAAACAATCATTACTACTTTGTCCAAACAGCACAGACAAAGCTGTTTTTCTCATTTTCCACAGCTACTCTGCCAGGGATGTACTTATATGTGAATGGCTACAAAACACCCTCACAAACAAGTGAGTTCTCACACTTTTTGTCTTCACCTCCATTATAAAAAAAAATATGGAATACGTAACAGTTTTAGAAAGATTAATGTTAATGAAACATTGATTATCTTGAAGCCTTCACAAATACTATTTACAGCGACTTACTAACCATCTTGTTCAACTAGATCTCAGTAATCATGCATTGCATACAGTTTTGTCAGCATGCACACATGCCCCTTGATATAGTTTGTTTTTCAAGACAGCTTAAATACCTAATAAAAATAATTCTGTTGCTTACCTTTGGAAGATAATCACAACCCAGAAGAACAGCTAGTCCAATCAAAGACTCTCTGTCACAACCAAGCTTCTCCTTAATCGAGGACATTGTGTAACAGTCAAGATGTGGATCCTGCAAGAGAAATTTATCACGCATGTTACTTCTGTAACATCAGCGAAGGAACTGCCCTGAGTCACCTGCAGTTGTGATTGCTTACCCACCCCTATTCACCCATACCTGCAGGAAATGGGTCTATCCTGTAAGAGGGGTCTTATACTGCAATGCATGGACACCATATGTATAAGTACATATTAAAGTGTATAAGTGTATATTAAAATGTTACCTAGCATATTAAACATGAGCTAAAGAAACACTTGAAGCTTTGAAGGGTAGAGGGACCCAAACACAACAACATGAGATCAAGATTAACATGAATCAAAACACAGGATACTGTCCCCGGCTCCCAAAGGACAAAAAAACCCCCCACACAAGCCAACAACCCACAATAATCCAGTTTTCTGAAACAGATGCCCCTGACAGATGTATGCTCACATGAATAATTGGTTTATGTTGACTTAGATATGTAACAAAGTTTACCTGAAAGAATGAGGCCACCTTCATTTTTGGTTATTAACTGACAAGGAAGTTGGGCAAAAGAAAAGAACCAGGTCAAGACAGAACCCAAACACAGTGCCATCAAAGCAGACGATCTTCCACCAACTTTTTTTTTTCAAGTTAATTGTTCCCAGTGCTTTTTTCTGTTCTATTGATTTTCTCTTATTACTGAAGTATTTTCTCAACATGTCTTCCAGATAAACATTATTTAAAATTACAACCCCAATATAATTTTTCCTCCACTTTCTTGCTAGATTCACCAGACAGAACACATATATTCTTTTCTCAGATTTATAGAGAAAGTATAAATTATGGAAATTTGGGGTTGCCTTTCCCCAGTTCTGGAAAATTGCACTCCTAATAAATGAACACTTCAGCTCAAGGTCATAGGTTGATTTGTTTTTCGAAAGACTGCAACAATCAATCTTGATACAGATGTACAATCCTTACCCTATTCACGTTCAATTGGAGACTAGTAGTGTTAACTGTAGTGTATTCATAAGGAAACAAACCTGTACAATGCAAGTGTGTGAACAGTGTTATTAGGCTGACCACTCCCATATGCCGTAATGGTAAAATTATAGGAAGCAATTACTTTACTCAAATTCTTCACTATAGTGGAAGAAACGAGGGAAAAAAGAGATTGCCACTAAGCTGTATATCACATATCACAAGTCACTACAAACACAGACAATAATACCATAAGTGTTCTTTACTTCAATACTTTTGCTCTCGCATACAAAACATGGATTGCCAGTGAATCAAACAAAACATTCCTGTCTTAAATGTACTATTTTAAACAAACGAAACTACTAGATGGTAAGTGCAATAATATTCAAACAATTGTTTCAAGTGCCTTCTTTCTATTTACATTTTTTGAAAGAGTCTAAAGAGAGGGTGAGAACAGGATGAGGTACATTACCTTAGCATTCATGGCAAAGTTCCTATAAACTGTTTGAGCTCCATATAAGAAGACATCGCCATCATTGGTAACGCAGCCATCAACATGTCCTTTTGCATTTAGGTAGGCACACATTGCCTCTGCTTCCCCGGCTGCTTGAACCCAAGGGACACCTAAACACTCCAGCAGTTCGAGACACTAGAAGAAGGAATACAAAAGCAAAGAGAGATTGAACACTGAATTAGATACACTCATTAACATTTTCTCAGACATAAGAGTATACAAAAACTGCTACTGTCGCACTGCCTATAGAATGATACATCAATACAAGCACTACTTTAGGAGAAATACAGTTTACTGTAAAAGTCAAAAGACATATTCAACTAAGAGCAAAGTTAGTTGCAAGACTTGAACACAGCATGACTAACGATTACTCCTTCACAAAAAATCTTTACACTTTAAACAGGTATTTACGATGTTTTCAAAAGAAGAGTAACAAAGGAATATTTATCTTTGTGAAGCAAAACTGTTTACTCAGGTAGTAATACTGGGCTAGCACAGACATCTTTCAACAGATGCTGGACTCCCCAAGAATATCAAGCATGAAAGTACAGTACTGTCAGCCTAGTAAGACTGGACCACAGTATAAGACATACTGATATATACTCATAGGTACTTCCTACAAATTCCACAAAAAAGAGTTTACTTTAGAATTTAAGAATAAAGTATGAATTGATACAATCTACTGAAGCCATGAGCGTCTATAAATACTATTTCACAAAATTCTGAACAGACAAAAATGGCTAAATATCTGCAACAATGAATAAGAAAATTACTGAATAGGAGCTCTTTGCAACCAGAGTTGTCTCAATCACCTGTACCAAGATGCCTATACCATCTTCCTTTCAGCCTAATCCAACAAGTGCATCTTCTTAGCTATTCAGCTAGTTTACCAAATTATAGATCTATGTTACAAAACAGTTCTGTGTACCCCTTCAAAAACACACTATCTTAGATTATGTAAATACACAACACATTCCTGTTTACACATATATGGGGGGAAAAAGTACCAATATTAACACTATTAAAGAACAAGGAAGTTGAAGTTCCGCAACAAACACACAATTATGACTATGGCTCACTACAGCATAACGTGCACAGGAACGCATCAAACAAGAAAATTATTCTAACTGACATTGTCCCTCTTCTACAACAACAGTTAACAGATTTTGTAAAGTCCAATTTCAAAGGCATCTGTTCCCTCAAAACTCAAAATACTGTTGAAATTTGTTGTGTAGAAAACAATTAATTCTTTCAAGTTCTTGTATTTGCTTCCTATCACATTAAAAATACTGAAACACAGCCCTCAGTTACTCACCTCTTTTAAAATGCCTTTAAACAAAGATCTCCCTGTTCTTCCAGCTCCAACTTTCTTCGAAGACCCATAGCGCGTCTCGTTCCTCTTACTCATGGTGTCTGCTTTCAACTTGGGGGCCTCTCCTTCCATGACAAACACTAGTTTAATTCCCATTGATGTAAAGAAAGAGACCCGAAAAAATAGGTTTCTGCAATAAAGCAAGGTGTTCCATAAGCTACTGAAATAGTGAAGCCTGATTTCTTCAGATGTTTTCCTTATATCCCTCAGCCTACCTCAGCAACAATCCTAGCTTTCTCTCCACTTGTTATGATTTCCTCAGATCCAAGCTAACAAATCTTTTATCTATATCACCATCTTCAGTTGAAATTGTTTTATTATGAATCTGTAACAGCTTTACAAAATTCCCAAGAAAATACCACATAGGACAAGAAAGATCTTTTTAGGTGTAAAGACATAAGTAAATTTAAAAGGCTTCGTAAAAAAAAATTAAATATCCAAAGTCTGGTTCCAAACACATATCCGTATTTATTCTTTTATATCAAATTTTAATCTCAAATCTGTCAATACAGATTCTGAAGTGACTGAATACTGTGGTATTAGACAGACTCATAGATACTATCACCATGACAACTTATTTCATATGCAAACCAGCATCACTGATGGGTGGAATTTTGCAAGGGAGCAAAAACAGCTATATGGTCTGTGACAGTAAAATTGAGAGCAGTAATACCAAACAGCATATGCTTTTTCCAGTAATTCCAGGATCAATCTTTGAAAAAGAGTAGACTAAACATATCTTTTCTATCGACACGGAAAGACCATTACTCTACATTTAATTTTGTATATTTGCTATTAGCAAAAAAGGACAAGATGGTCTTTTGAGGCTAGTTCTATTTTCACAAATAATATACAAATCTACCACTTACAATAAGTTTCTCTAAAATACTTAGTAAAATAATTTGATTTTCAACTGTCTGAAAACACTTCCTTTTTTGATAGAAATCTGTTCATCCCTTTGTCTTGCTTTGGAAAGACTCCATAAAAGATCTGGACTGATGGTTCCATCCTGCTGCACACAGGATATCCTATCAGAGGAAAGTAATGACTTTGGTTATGCTTCAAGTTTTAGTTAATTATCCATTTGGAGTCATAACAATAACATTTTAAGAAATTTTTCTCTGAAGATTCTGATATTTCATATCCGCTGAATTCAACAGAAGATGCAGGAACATCTAACCACAGCTAGTAACTCAGTATTATTGAGCTAACCAGTAAAAGGTCATTTATGAAAATTTGTATATATTTTCATTTTTGTCAGCATCATTTGCAGAAAACAGTTCTTTGAAGTTACAGCTGCTTATACTTGCTCATCCTTAAGTATGCGATTCACTTAAGTTAAAAATATACATATTCTTCAAGGTTGTTTATAAGCCTGAAGAATGATTTAAACATATTTAATTCAACATGGGGTCTAACCAGAATTTTCATTTATAAGCCAGATCAGGCTACAACATGAGTGACTCTCAGTACGTTCTGAATTGACCAGCATTCAAACTGCTCTGACAAACAGTTCAAACTCCCATACTACCTTCCATCACACAGCCTCAGAAATACATAGGAATTGGCACACTGACTTGTGTTCCTTGATAACCTGTATATCACACAGTGCTGCCACAATAAGACAAACGTGGTTCTGCTTATGTCCATCTCGTCCTTATATACAGTCGAGGCCTCCAAACAAAGCAGGCAGGGCCCAAGAACTTCTATTTGCACTGGAGCATTAAGTTCAGCCAGTATGACCTTCAAACCCTTTACACATGTAGCACAAGCAATAATAACAGAATCAAACCACAGCCATATTAATTTAGGAGGTAGTCTTAAACTTGGAATAAGTACCACATCTAAATTATACAGCTCCAGGACATTTAGCTGCAATAAATTATATGGATACCATACCTCAGATGTGGCTTGGTAACTACTCCAATCATCTTTTTAACGGTCTGAGCTTCACAAACCCACAAACTTAAATCAACAGCAAGCGTTTTTCCTTTGAGACTGCTCAAGCTCACAGGTTGTCTCACAGGGTCAAGGATTTGCCACAGATTAGTCACTCCCATTGTTCTAGGTTGTTTGTTGTCAGCATAAAGGTTTTAGCTGTGAAGATCAAGCAAAATAAAATACTTTCAGACTATAACATGAAGTATGACATAATTTGAATGTGAGGTTTGAAAAATAAATATTTAGTCAGTATCAGTTTTATGAACTAAGAACACTTGCCATTGAGTATTCCAAGTGTGTAGTGACTCCAGTTCACAGATGGTTCATTACTAAATACCTTCTTTAGACTGTACATTTTCATTGCTAATGGCCTGAACACAAATAAAAACTAACTCAGTTTGGGAAGAAGAAAAAAAAATCATCCATTTCCAAGTCTCATGTGGCCCTTACATACATACAATCCAAGCTTTATTTATAAACAATGAAAAACTACACCTCTCAAGGGAATTACTTCCTCATCTGAAGTGGGAGAATTCACATTAAAACATTTCTGTTCAAACAGAAGTAGCTTAAAGTTACTTGAAGAATATTTACAACTTAAACATTCCTTAGTGTTCCAAGATGATATAAGAAGGGTCAACAGCCACAGGTTCTGTCTTGGGAACTTCAAAGTGGACTTCAGGAAAAAAAAAAAATGACAGAGGGTACTGCAGCACTGGCTGCCCAGAGGCTGTAGAACCTCCATTCTTGGAGATTCTCAACATCCAGCCAGCATAGTGTCTTACTGGTTTAATCCAATGCTGGTAGAAGCCCCCTTCTTAGCAGGGAGCCAGCAGTGATGACCTCCAGAGGTCCCTTCCAAGAAATGTTTCAACATGCATAAGACTGTGATTGCAGAAACATGTCAGTGTGTATGTTTTTACAATTTTAATCTATTCCTGCCCTGTCCTTTCGTACAAAGTTTGCCTCATGCTTATTTCTCTACTTTTCCCTCTTCTCCCTCAATATTAGAAAATAAAGATCAAATAAAATCTGGAATGTTTTGTATTTCTTTCATCCTGAGTTTGAAACTACTGTATACTAAGATAAAATAAAACCCACCTTTGAATAAATCATGACTAGGTGAGCTAGCTGCCTGTGCTCTGAGATCTGCTTAAGACACATGAGGAGCTATGCCACCTTCTGGCCTCTAGTGAACATGGCCATGTTAAAATCGGCAACCTTCCACATTTAACACCATCACAGTCTGTCAGAACAGCAAGCCTGTCTATGTAGGATGTGCTTTTATACTCTAGAAGAGTTTTAAAGCAAAGCAGCTAATCAATCATACATCATTTCCACTACTTCAGGAATTACAGGTTGTTTTTAAATC
Source organism: Pterocles gutturalis (assembly GCF_000699245.1). NCBI lineage: Eukaryota > Metazoa > Chordata > Aves > Pterocliformes > Pteroclidae > Pterocles > Pterocles gutturalis. The sequence continues at coordinate 1,458 of NW_010108040.1, read as the reverse complement.
AAGACTTACTTTCAACAGAAATCATGTTTCTCTAATCCACTTTGTTAACTACTTCAATCCCTCAACCTCATTTTAGTTGCACATATAATGTATTGCTTTTGTTGTGTCTCAAGCACACAAAATGAGTTAAAAATATAAGTAAAGCATGCTAATACATGGCACAATTTCTTGAAGTCCAGGATGATCGATTTCTCCTGATGCACAAGGGAGGCTAACAAAAGGCATCCAATCCTCAAAAAACAAGTGTGATATTCAGTGTCAGTGGGGTTTAGCAAGACACCACCTAGCAAAAAAACAGGACATGTTTTTCACGTTATCATTTGGTTCCCGCCAGTGCACATCAACACAAGTTTTTTAAAAAAGCTGTGTTAGTTGGTTTCTAAATAGTTACATGTCACACAGTATTTGATTAACAGGAAAGACAAATACAGTACATATATGTAACATCCCATGAAATTACAAATAATAAAGAAAAAAATAAGTATAAAAAAATTGAAAAACAGAAAACCCCCACTTTTTTTCAAAATGAGATAATAAAGTACTGTTATTTGAGAAGTTCTCCTTACCCCCACATTCCCTATATATCTAAGGCTGACCTGTAAAAGCCTGTGAGACCTACCGGTCTTTGCTTTTTTGAGCATATTCTTTAAAAATGTTTAATCTGGATCCTGAATACAAACAGATGTACTACTTTTAATAGGAGTGATCTGTCTACTCAGATTTTACTGAGGAGCTTCATTCATCACAAGCCTCCAATCTGCTTAGAGATGATAACTTCCAAAGAAGGGAGACTGAACCCGAATTTTTTCATATACTTACAAATTACATCATGCTATTTTAAGTCCAGTGACAGGAAATACAAACTGAAAAGCCCCATAAAAAACCTTTCTTGAGAATTTTTTTTTTAATAATTTCATATCGGGCCTGTATGTGCTATAGCCATATAGCTTTTCTGTTTTATAAATCGTGTTTAAGACTATATTCTACTCTACAAAGTTCTTTTACACAGCCAGAAAAGCCAGTTACTTGAAAATAAATACAGAAGACACTTAAAGCTGAAGTTTGATATATTCTTTCACCCACCGCCAACGTAACTTGCAAAGACTGCCAAGCATTTGCTTTATGCCTGACTCAAAGGCCTTTCAAAAAAAAAAAAAAAAAAACACCCAGAAAAAAATAAAAAACAAAACTGAAAAAAAGTTTCACAACTCTCCCAAACTCTACGGTCCCCCGGCACCTGGCACAGCTCCGCAAAGCCGCAGCACCTGAAGCACAGAACTGGCGCGCTTCAGCGTTTACAGATTCCTCCTCAAACTCCTACAGTTTTTCTTCCCCGAGATGAAAACAAAACCGAGAGGTTGCCTGAAAGCGAAATAACAAGATGCAGAGACAGGCAAACATCTAAAATTCCCGCCTTGAGGCGAGTTAGAGGTAATAACGCACCTCCCAAACAGAAAC
>NW_010108039.1:5205-5487 GCF_000699245.1 Pterocles gutturalis | reverse complement strand
GCAGGTCATTAACTGCTTTCTCCTGAATTCTGGGATGGTTATTCTGCTCTTCCTCCCTGTCTACCAGCTCAGGGAGTTGAATATCCTGAGGATAACTGGTCTGACTATTGAAGACTGAGGCAAAGAAGGCATTAAGCACCTCAGCCTTTTCCTCGTCTTTGGTGATAATGTTCCCTCCTGCATTCAACAAGGGATGGAGATTCTCCAAAGCTCTCCTTTTGTTGTTAATGTATTTGTAAAAACATTTTTTATTATCTTTTACCACTGCAGCCAGGTTGAGTT
>NW_010108039.1:0-4978 GCF_000699245.1 Pterocles gutturalis | reverse complement strand
TTAAAACCACCTTCTTGAGGAATGTCCAGCCTTCCTGGGCCCCCTTGCCCTTCAGGACAGTCTCCCAAGGGACTCTCCCAACCAGCATCCTAAACAGCCTAAAGTCTGCCCTTCGGAAGTCCATGTTGGTGGTTTTATTGGCACCTCTCCTTACTTCACCTCGGATCGAGAACTCTATCATTTCATGGTCACTAAGCCCAAGATGGCCTCCAACCACATCTCCCACCTTTTTCTCTGTTTGTGAACAGCAGGTCAAGCGAGGCACCTCCCCGGTAGGCTCGCTTACCAGCTGTGTCAGGAAGTTATCTTCCACACACTCCAAGCATCTCCTGGACTGTTTCCTTTCCACTGTGTTGCATTTCCAGCAGATGTCTGGCAAGCTGAAGTCTCCCACAAGAACAAGGGGGAGCGATCACGAGACTTCTGCCAGCTGCTCCTAGAATGCCTGATCTGCTTCCTCCTGTTGGGAGGGTGGCCTATAACACACTCCCAGCAGGATATCAGCCTTGTTAGTCCTTCCACTCATTCTTGCTCATAAGCATTCAAACTTATCATCACAATCCTCAATTTCTATGCAATCAAAACACTCCCTAACATATACAGCCACCCCACCTCCTCCCCTTCCTTGCCTATCCCTTCTGAAGAGCTTATAGCCATCCATTGCAGCACTCCAGCTATGAGACTCGTCCCACCATGTTTCTGTGATGGCCACTAGGTCACAGCTGTTCTGTTGCACAATGGCCTCCAGGTCCTCTTGCTTGTTGCTCACACTGCAGGCATTAGTGTAGATGCACTTGAGCTGAACTGTTGAATCCACTCCTACCCTCAGCGTGCCACCCCTGGGCTTGTCTGTGATGGGCCTGGTAGCTCCCCCCTCCCCCTTTGAACTATTTTGAAGCCCTCTCGAGCCCTGCCAGTTTATGAGTGAGAATCCTTACCCCCCTATGAGACAGGTGAACTCTATCTGTTGCTAGCAGGCCTGGTCCCACATAAGCCCCCACATGATCAAAAAAACCAAAATTGCACCTCTGGCACTAGCCTCTGAGCCAGGTGTTGACACTTTCTCATGGTTTTCATGTGTCCTAAAGAAAAGTAGGACAGTTATACAGTTTTTCAAGGGATTGGGATAATAACTTCAGACAAAATTCAGCACACATAGCTAGATCTTGGATAAATTACTTTTTAGACCATTTCTACACTGATTCTTAAGAAAAACATCAAGTGGTCCAAGGACCTCATCATGACTGTATATCCTGCACGTCCATTTCTTGCCTCACATCAGAGTTTACAGACATGTTAGGGCAAATGACATCTTTTTGTTCTCTGCTTGTGCAGTATTCAGCAAAATGAGAGTCTGGCCCGTTCATGAACTCCAGAGCACTACAGTTAATACATAATCATAATTTCTCAGTCTAAATAATTGCTGGGCATCAGCATTTACTGGCAAACAGGTACCCAGATAAAGCAGGTGGTCCTAACCTGAGCTTATTTCTCCACACTTTATCAGATGTTTAACTGAAAAAAAAATGTAATAAGGAAAGGACAAAACACTCTTTATCATTAAAGGACAATCTGAAGGTAACCGGTTTCTAAGATAACTATTAATTATTTTCACTTCTTTGTGGAATGGTTTTTGTTGTGGTTTTTTTAGAACACAAAGACATTCCTATTAAAACATTACAGTGCAAAGAGCCTAGGTACTGAAATGTTACACTGACTGAAAGTAATGAGAAAGCAGGAACCTTACATGTGTCTGGTGAAGCATCCTCTGGAATGGAATCACATTTCTCTCTTTACTGACCACATAAAGAACCTTTGGAAAACAGTGTACTAATTTAGGTCCCTAGAGGGTGAAAATGTGACTAAACCTTTTTTGTTCACTGATGAAAATGAAATTACAGATTTTAAAATAGACCTATAAGAACATATTCCTTTTATGAAGTCAAAACTTCTGTCACATAGGCTGGCCTGTTTGGTGGTTACACAAAAGCTAGTGTGAAAAATAACAAAGCTTTGCGGGAAAGGAGCAGTTTTCATGGCAGTTCTCCTGCCATCTTTCAGAAGTCAGGAATGAGAAAAGGGTCCTGCAAGAGCTGCTGGCTCCACTCCACAGAGAGAGGAATCACTCTGCCTATAAAAATACCAAATTTCTCTTTTCTGGAACTCAAAAGATTAATCCTACAGGGTGCTGGGGCATAAGAAATATCAAACTTCCAAAATCCCCTACTGAACATGCAGGGTGTCTGAGCATGGTTTAGGATAAGTGTTAACAACTGTCAGCCTGTTACACATTTTCTGAAGCACAATCACATCAGGAAGTCTCCAGCAGATCACATGTTTTATTTAGAAATACTCACACTCACACAGAGAAAATAAGATTATACCCCTCTCAAAACTAAGTCTTCTACTTACCCTCCTTTAAGAAGACATACAAAGAATAACAACAAAAAATCTGATGTGGTTCCCAGTTTTGCAACTGAGGATCTAATACATTTTTGTCGCTAAAACGTTCCGTGACTCTTTTGTAACCGCAAAGCAACACATCTAAAGATTTAAACAAATAATAAGTTGACAGCATGAGTTGATTTGGTGCTTTTTTTAAATCCAGTTGACCTTTGTCAAGGCTAAAGCAAAAGAGCAACACTTGACATTTTGCTCAAGATAAAGAAAACATAATTTAGCAATTTTCAACCAACTGTTGTTAGCTCCAGCTTCGCAGTTGCTCAACTCTTTCCAGACACAAATGATTTGCAGTCCTCACATGCACTAGAAAGCTTTCTGAGACAGTTGCTACTAAGTGGTTGTATTCAGATCTCACATTTAACTGTTGACATGTTCCCTTTTGGAGAAAAAAATCCATCATGAAAACTCAGTGCAAAAAGAAATAATTGGCAACATTACGCTTAAATACTTTCAAACAAACTGACTTTGGAATGAATGTACAGTTAACATGTTCCCCAGTTCATGGTCCTTTTGTTAATACAAGGAAATACTGAAAATCTCAAATGCTCAGCAGTAGCATTCACATTGCTGTTTGGGTACAAAATTGGCATTTAGCATCATATTTCCTTCTTTCAAGTCTGTATCACGTTGGTTGTTTGCATTTGATAAAGCAACACACCCATATTGGTTTGTACTTCTCAGTTACATGTAACTTATCGACTTATAGCAGAAATTCTTTCACTATTAGTTTCTTAGTGCATAATTCTGCAGTTAGTGTTGTCAAGATCTCATGTAATTGCTATTAAGTCATCCCACAGACTAAAAATCATCCATTTCATTGTGTAGGATACATCAGTCCTCTGAATCACCAATAACTCCTAAATTTCTGTAATCAAAAGACATATTAGCATTTTTTCTGCCACAGTCATAATGAAAATGCAAGTGAAGATCAGTATCAAGATGCAATATTACTATTTTTTTATTTTTCCCATTTTATTTTTATAGCATTTTTCATTTTTCCCCTTACTCTTACTCCTTTTTTTTTTTGTTTGTTTGTTTTGTTTTGTTTTGTTTTTGGTGGCACCATATCAAGAAGTTCCCTATCAGCTGAACAGATTTTCTGCATTTCCTTTGTCTAGATGAGCAGATAATGGTTTGGACTAGTATGGGTAACTTCCCTATATCCAAGCGAGATTTGATCTTACTGTTAAATATTATACATTGTAAAACTGATGTCTAACTAACTGCCTTCTAGTTGACAAAATCAAAATATACTTAGTATATAAGATATAACTGAGCCTATGTTGTGGCACAAAAAGGTTTTACTGATGTCTAGAGGTTTCCCAGCTTTATTTCAAGGAGTCTTTCCTTACCCTGTTCCAAAATGCTTTTGAGGAAAAAGCAAACTATACAGAAGTACAGAATCACAGAAGGTTTGGCTTGGAAGGGACCTTCAGAGATCATCTAGTCCAACACCCCTCCCATGTGGAGGGACACCTTCCACTGATTTTGAATGGTTCCAGTGATGGGACATCTACAGCTTCTCTGGGTGACCTCTGCCAAGGTCTCACCACACTTACTACAAAAAAATTTATTTCTTATATCTAGTCTGAATCTATCCTCTTTCAGTTTAAAGCTACTGCTCCTTGTCCTATCACTACAAGCCCTGGTAAAATGTCTCTCTGCATCTTTCTTATAAGCCTCCATTATACACTGAAATACAGAAAAGGAGCCGTCTCTTCTCCAGGCTGAATGACCACAACTCTCTCAGCTTGTCCTCGTACGGGAGGTGCTATAACCTCTGACCATCTTTGTGGCCCTCATCTGGACTCACTCAAACAGCTCTGTGTCTATCCTGTGCTGAAGACCGCAGAGATGGATGCAGCACTGCAGGGAGGGTCTCATGAGAGCGGAGCAGAGAGGGAGAATCTGGTCATGCTGCTGGTGATGCAGACCAGGACACAGTTGGCTTTCTGGGCTGCAAGAGCATGTTGCTGGCTGATATCCATTTTTCATCCATCACTACCCCCAAGTCCTTCTCTTCAGAGCTGCTCTCAATCCATTCATCTCCCAGTCTGTACTGATACTTGGGATTGCCCCAACCCACACGCAGCACCTTGCACTGGCCCTTGCTGAACTTCATGCAATTCACACAAGCCCACTCCTCAAGCCTGTCAGGATCCCTCTGGATGGCATCCCATCCCTCAGGCGTGTCAACCGCACCACTCAGCTTGGCCTTGTCAGCAAACTTGCTGAGGGTGCACTCAATCCCACCGTCCATGTCATTGGTGAAGATACGAAATAACACTGGTTCCAGCAGGAACCCTTGAGGGACAGCACTCATCACTGGTTTCCACTGGGACATTGAGCCATTGCCTGTAACTCTTCTTTTAACTCTCTTTGTTAACCCTTTCTGTCCCCATGAAGAGTTAGCAAAGCTGTTGGGGGTGGGTCAGAACACTGGGAGCCCCAACATTCCGTCCTGGGAGACACTGAACCAATAGCAGCCAGACCTGCATCCACTGACTACCACTGA
>NW_010108038.1:14233-35921 GCF_000699245.1 Pterocles gutturalis | reverse complement strand
CTACCTGTTGCCGCACTAAATGTGCTGTGTGCCATGTACTCGGCGGGACCTGCCTGCGTAAAATACGTGTATATACTCGGCTAACTCCCTTTTGTTTTGTTTTGGGGGGAGTTTTGGTTTTTGGTGGTTTTTTTTGTTTTGTTTTTTTTTTTTTTTGTAGGATCGTGGTTAGCATGAGGCAGACTGTCTTGCCCTTTAACGTGTGGGGGGGTGCTAGGTGCGGAGGTAGCTTTCCCTCCCTAGCAGCGTGCACAGCGCTGGCTCTCTCTGAGGTTGCACTTCTCGGTAGGTTTTTCCGGTGCGAAGGCTGTAGCGGGGGTGGTTAGCTAGTTCCTAGCAAGTTAGTGCTTGTGGTCGCGACTGTCGTGTATGTGAACTCCTCTTGGTGGGAGCCTCGGCTGAAGCTCTGGCTTCTGTCTCAGATCTTCTCGGCAGCATGTTGTAAAGAAAATTCTAAAATAGTTTAGTCTGTAGGAGCACACCACCACCAGTGGAAAATGTATCTTGGCACAGTTTCTGGCACGGCTACCTCTTGTTTGCTAGGCAGCGTCAGAAAGTGTGGCTTAAAGTCAGAGGTTACGGCTGCTTCTCAAGCACTCAGGGTGTGGGCATCTGAATTGAGCATTGTCTGCCTTATGGAAAAGTACACAGGGGACACAGTACAACTGCCTGTGTGCCTAATGTATGGGTGTGAGGTTCAAAAATTGAATTTTCTCTTGGCAACTGCTACAGTGGAGAAATGCGTGTGCGGCTCCTTACCCTCTGATGTGGAGAAATTAAGTTGCAACTGTGGACAGAAACCACTTTTGGAGTCAGTTACAGTATTGCACATGGGATGACTGGAAGATGTAATGCTAACAGATAAAATATTTGTGATCTCTCAACTTAAAAATGGGTTTCAGCAAAGTAAAAAGTGGATCTGAGCTGCAGTTGAGGGAAGCTGTGCAGAGGACCTTTACAAGGGCACAGGAAAGGACATATTGCCACCTGAGACTTGCCAGGAGGGTGAGGAAGGTGGGGGGGATCATATTTGAAGGGTTATAGCTGGTAAGAAGAAAACCTAATAACATACTGTCTGAAACCTCTGGGTTAGTGAGGTGCTAAACCTCTTGTTGAAACAGGAGAGAAATACTCATGGTTTGCTTTGTGGGGTTTCTCTTTAGGGCCCAGGGCTGAGAACAGGGAGCATTTTTTCATTTAGCTCAGGAGGTATCTGTTGCTTGGGAGTGTCTTGGTAATAAAGCTCAGAAGCTTTACTTGCACGTTTGGGTGCCCAGAGAGCATGGGTGCAGGTCTGACCTGTTAACAGGGTGCAGGGGAGGAGGGTTGCTGGTGGGGAAGGGCGTGTAGGCAGGTACTGCTGCCCCAAGGAGAGCTGCTGCTCAGGAGAGCCATGAGGATGCGGCTCTTCAAGTGGCCTTCCCAGGGGCTGGCTGTGCTCCCTTAAACCCAGCTAGGATGTAGGGAAGAGAAAAGAAAGAGTGAGAAAGAAGAGTTAAAGTGAGATTAATGCTTCTTCCTCTCAAGATGTCCTAGTAAGTGGCTGAAGCACCAAGAGGCAGTAAATGCAAGTGTCTGGGATTAGCCAGGAGGGTGTGTGTCTGTAGACCAGCTGGAGTAGTCCTTGACTCTCAAGGCTCGTTGTATGCATCTGTGTCCTACCAAAACTGGCAAAGGGGAGTTTCAAGGACAGTGTCAGTGAACCTCATGTCCTCTGGAGGAATAAAATAGCAATCTCTTGGGCTGTTTTAGGCCATGAGGCCTCAGTGAACAGTGTAAAGAAAGATATCTTGGGGCAGGCAGCACTAGAGGACAGGAACAACCCTGATAAGAAAGAAGGCTTTCATTTGTCTTACAGCATCAGGGATGTGAAAAGTCTGTTAAAAAAATCAAAGTAAATTGAGCGAAAGTGTTGTACCTAAGTGCAATACTGATCCTAAACTTGCAGGCACAATGAGCAACTGGCTCTTGGCCTTGGGCACTCCCCAAGAGGAAGAACAAGCCTTTGCTTGATTCTGAGTAGTTCACGGGTGTGGGGTCCTATTGCCCAAGTGCTGCTTGGGAATAGTGACAATGAGGTAGCTGGATTCAGCGCACCTCCCGAAGCAACAGAAGCTAACAGGTCCCATGAAGCTGTGATCAAATTAGTACAGTAACCTTTTTTTTTTTAAATAAGTTGCCTCAAAAGGACAGGTGAGGAATTTGACTGGTCTGCAGCAAACCTGTGTGTTAGGTGACATTTGTTTGCCTCCATCAGAGACTTGAGAGAGGGCAGGTGGAAACAGACCAAAACAGGAGCTGGTTATAGGAGGGTATTAAGACAAAAATTGGGGAACTCAGAGTTGAAGCTGTGTCCAAAGGAAAGGAGATAAAGGTCATAAATGCTGGTGGGCCAAATGCAAAAATATAGTAAGGCTAGCCAAAAGGAAGCTTTAGGCCTAACTTGCAAAAGTAAACCCACCTGACATATCCCTTTTCAGACATGTTAGGACCAGGAAGCTTCCCAGGGAGTCCTTACAGGCACTGATCTGTCCAGGTGTAAGAGCATGTTAGGAATAATGTTCTGTGGGACTTTCTCTTTACTGGTTATGTTTGGGGAAGTTCTGTGCTATAATCTGTCTTTGAATCCCTCCCAGGCTTGGATTGACCTTTTGATGAAAAGGTAGTGAAACAACAGCAAATGCTAATTAACAGGTTGCCAGGGTCACGCAACAGTTACTTAAGAACTATAAATGCATTGTGATTAGGTAAAACCTCTTGTGCGCCACCCACCTTGTTGCTAGAGGGCTGGAATGCAGTGAATTTGAGGCAGGGTTTTTGTTTTGTTTCATTCGGGGGTATGTAGTGAGTGGTGCATGTGGTGCTTCTGGAAAAGGCAGAGAAGAGGATTCTTTGGAAAAAAAAAAGTTGGTGTACGCATGGAGATGCAGGGAAGAGAATGGCTGCCATAAGGGGAAGTCAAACAGAAGCTGGTAACTCTGAAGCCTTCAGAAGCATGAATGGGGGAAAGCCTCCTGGCTAGTGTTAGTTCACTTGCTCGATGTCTTCTGGAAATCTCAGGTCTTTTGGGGAAATTAAGTAGTGCTGGAGTAAGGTCCTGGCAGGGGTGAAATCACTGACTGAGTGGAGGCAGGGCTGAGATGAGGTGGGGCTCTCTTGTGGTGGAGAGAACTGGCAGAGCTGGCATGCAGGAGCAAACCACTTGGTGGACAATGCAGTCGTGCCTAATCTGGAAAAGCATGTGGGGTAATGCTTCAGTGCTTGTGTCGCATCCATTATTCAGAACACGGGTGCGTGCTGACATAGCAGGCTGTGTGACACTTGCCAAAGGTAGGCATTGAGTAACGTGTGGGAGGCAGGACTGGGAAGCAGCCTGAAGTTATGAACTGCTTGGCTCAGGGGCAACTGCTGCCAGAGGGATGAAATCTTGGTAGAAAAGGGTCTATAGTAGCTTCATGAAAGCATCAGGTGGGTGCTCAGCATCAGCAGATGAAAACCCAACTTCAGAAGTAAACAACCCAGAGAATTGGAAAGATGGTGCCACTGGATAGGTCCATAGTGTGCTAGTGTCTTGCAGTGATGTGGGCTGCTGTGGTCTCCTGCCTACCTTGAGGGGTACATACTGGAGCTTGGTAATGTTTGGGAAAGGAAGATGAGGGTTTCTGCTATCAGGAACTGTTGAGTGATTTGGGATACTTCAGCCTGGAAACAGATGGGGGAAACATGCCAGAGGACTATAGAATCACAATGACCAGGTAGTAGGTAGGACTTGACTGTACTGAAAGAGTCAGTGAGAAAGAACTGAGGGTAGATAAGTCTGGGAAGAGGAAGTTTTGGAAAAGGTGGTGTGCACAGAGGTGGTGCTTTCTCCCCAGCAGATATTGTGGAGTATGCAGTTCAATGGGTACCTAATGAATGCAGTGTTTGGCAGCCCTCTGTTAAATTTTCTTTTCCAATGAAAACCATCTGTCTTTGCACAGCCTGTAAGTCCTCAACATGTAAAGTGGGAGGTGAGTCCTGAGAAATGATACTGGCTGCCCTGTTCTGATACCTTTCCTGAAGAGCCCCCTTCCAGGATGCTGTGCTAGATTGAGGGTAGCTGGTCTGGTGGCTTTTCTCCAGTTGGTAAGGCCAGACCAGGCATGTATCTTGCTAGCATGACATCCTCCAAAACTTTTGGTACTTCAGAGCTTTAGTTAAAACATGCTTGTGGCCTGAATGCTGGGTATGGGGACTTGTGGATCATTGTTGCAAGTGCTTATCATGCCTCTGAAGTCTCATTTGAGCATTGCACACATCTGTTTAACTTGTAGGGAATGGTTTTTTACTGTTGTGGTTAAGTAGATGAGTAAGTTAGGTGATCGAGTCCCCTCTGACGGGTGGCTGCATCTTGCCTTTAGTTCCAGTCTTGCAGCAGACACCAGGTTCCTTGCTGCGGTTGTGCTTCTTTGGTAGGGCTGGTATTATACCCACCTGAATTTGCCTACAGCTTCTCTCTCGGGGTTGCTGCTTCTGGCATCTTTAGTATGGTCTGTAATGAAAACTGTACCAGGTTAGGTCTTTGCAAGTTTGGGGTTTGATGTGGCATTGGTGAGGGAAGGTGTTGAGGCTGATACAGAAGTAATATGAAAATTTTTCTACCAAGCCAACTTGAGCTTGGCAAGAGGTCAATGGAAGCATCACATTATGTGTCTTATACCTAAGTCATTGTTCCACAGCTGGTTTTGAACAATCTTGGTGGAAGCACATGCTTGATTACCTTGAGTTGTGTAATGAGTGACTACCTCTGGCTGAGCTCCATTAACCTGCTGTGTTTGCTCAGGCTTGTTGGCCCTGGTGACAAAGTCTTTTCCTAGGAGAACTGTTAGATGCTCTGAGCAGCTTGGCACATGTCAGTGCTCTGACTTCTGCAGAGGGTTTTCCCCGCTTAAGCAGAGAAGAGGACTTGCAGGATGGGCAGGACAATATGCATGTGTGTGTGTATATACATATGTACATGTGTATAAAAGGAACAGGAATGAATTGCTTTTTGCCTTGTGTCATCAGCTGATTTAGTTGCTGACTGTGGTGTATGAGTCAAAATACTGCTTGGGCTCAGCTCAATGTATTTCAACTCTGGTAAGTGCTGTGAAGTCAGGAACAGAGTTGGAGGGTGTAGCCTTGAGAAACCTGATGTGAAGCTACTTGTACTTTGAGTTCTAGCAATCCTACCTCCTATTTGCAATTTAAATTGCAAATATAGTGTACTGGCTTCTGAATAGAAACTTGTATGAAACGGGCACTAGTCTTGGCAGTGGTTCAGGAATTCTGTAATGCTGTTCCTACTGTACTGGAGCACCATTTTATTGCAGTAAATGCTGTGACATTAACTTAGCCCACAACATTCCTGAAACTAGCTTAAGCAGAAAGAAAATACTACTTTTCCAGTTTACTTTTTTTTTCCAAAGGAGTTTGGAAATAGCTGCAGTTTCTTATATAACTGCTAGCAATCACTGCACATCTGTTAAGAGAGCTTTTGTTTTTTCATAAGTTTGAAAACCTGTGCTGTTGTGGATAAGACTAGTGGTGTAATTAAGGGGTTAGAGTGCTGTTGAGCCTCATCTGTGTTTACTGTTTATGATGTTTTATTTATAGAGTGCTAGCAAGTAACAGGACAGAAACAGACAGTTCATTACTACTAGTAATGTTCTCGATTTCTTTGCCTGTGTGCTTTGCAACATTATATATCTGGTCCTGGTTTTCTTAATCGACTGTCTTGCACAGTGAGGAAAAAGTTAGTTGTTTGTCTTATGCAGAGGAAGACCTGAGTCAGATTTTTAGCTAAAAGCTTTTACCTGATTATGAGGTAAAGGGAAGATACTGGCTTCTTCAGTGTACTTCTGGCACACCCTGGGTAAAACCACATAAGGAACAGTCAGGCAAAGCCTGAAAAGTCATTTTACCTCAAAAAAAAAATAATTGTAGGAGAACGAGTAATTTGTTAAATAGAATGATGACCTGTCACCATGGAAAGTAGCCTTTATTTTTGACTGACTACTGTGTTTTCACATATTGACTTACCTTCTGCTAGAGCCACGAATTTGATAGAAGTTGAATGTAAGTTTGGCCTGAATGTGCAAAAATAGCAGACCCTATAGTTTCCTGTACAAAGGCTTTTTTACAAGTTTTGATCTGTATATCAGGAGTTCTTGCAGTGTCTCATTTCTTCTCTATCCCTGCCTTCATGCTGTGGAAGTGGAGGAGGGGCTGGTGGTAACCTGGTAGATGCTTGGGGTGGGGGTGTGCCCCCACTCCCAAAGCTTTATCTGATAGCTACAAAGACTTTAACTGCTTGGACCTTGAGCCTCTTGAGAGGCAATTCTGTCTGTGGAAAGGTAAGATGCTGTAAAACATCTCCAGCAAGTGGAGTGCTTGCCTGGGGATTGTGGTTTCTCTGGATGGATCAAGGTAGATGGAAGGGACTGAACAAAATGGTCCGTGTAAAATAGTGGTTAAGCCTAAAATAAACTTTCTAGCTTCCCAAAGTAGTGTCATACGCTGTTGTATTGTGGGATATGTTAATAAAAATTGGAATTTCTAGTTTGAAAAGCTCAAGCTTTTAATGTGTGTTTATACCAGTATAATTAAATCTAATGATTCCTTGTGCATGCCTTCTGGTAGGAGACCATATCTGTGAAACCTTAGGTGTTCAAGGAAAAAAAATTAGGGGAAATTGCTTGCATGCTCCAGCAGTGAATGGTCCAAGTTCATGCTGCAGTTAGTCAAGTATGCTGGGGGAAGGAAGGCAGAATATTCTGTATGGCTTCTCCCTCTAGGATAGGTGGTTTGTTTCTCATCTCAAGTATATAGTGACTGTCCTCTGCAGTGGTACAGATCCTTTGACAGTTATCTCTTGTCACATGGAAAGCTAAAAGAAAACAGGGTGTCAAAGATAAATATTGTGACACACCCTTAGATATGCTCAGAGGAAAAACCATGTTGCTTGCAAGGGGGAGATCAAAGCAACGGAGAGGGCTGACTTTGGAGAAGACACTTGTCAGTGTGGGGCTGGATGGGTGGGGGGAGGCAAATCCCACACAGGAGGCTCACTAGGAAAAGGCACAGCTGCATAAGGAGTGAAGGCAAACCAAAAAAAAGCCATTTTCCTGTGGCAACAGCCAAAAGATGCATGCAGGAATAGAGCCTTTGAGGCAATGTGGGTGTGTTTGCATGTGATTAAAAAAAAAAAGACAAGAAGCTTCCGTAGGATTAGAGAAGGAATGACCAGGGATTTTTATCCTTGCTTAGCATACGTCCACTGCAGCTATAGGATAGAGGTAAGTCAGGTAGAAGTGAGCTGGGAGCTGTAAGGTTCTTCGTAGTTGTTGGGGAAAAGACAAGGACACCTAGCTAGCTTAAGCAGGGATTTTGGTAGCATACTTGTGCCAGGACATGCTGTTACTGGAGAATCACTGCCACAAACTTTTCCAGTACAGTGAGTGAGTATTTAACTGTACATTTTGGTCAGATAGGGAACTCGGAAGACAGGGTTTTTTACCTATCTGATACTTGTTACTACAGAAACATACTTTTTACATGTTTCATAAGCACACAAACTTGCAAAAACCTACAAAACTAAGAAGAGCACACACAAAGTGACTAGCTTCAGGAAAACAATTTTCTTTTTCTGTTAAATTTATTTTTTGGCACAGGATAGATCTACTGACAAATATCCTGTATTACTCAACTATGACAAAACTGTATGTTAGATTGAGATAACACTTAGATTAAAAACCTCACCACCAGCTCTTTAGGGGATCTGCTTCCACACAGCCCAGGCCAGGGGTGCTTGCACTCCCTTCCAGGGCAGAAAAAACACAGCTACCAAAACTACCCCAACAGTGTCAAAACCTATTGGCATAGCACTGGTGAGCAGCCTCTGGTGCAGTAGCTGGCCAAGCGCAGCTAGTGCCTGTGAGGCTGTGCTTAGCTCTTCCTCTGAGGCTGGCCTTGGTGCCCTAGTCTCTTGTTGTTTGGATGAAAACTTGAGGTTTCAAATTACTTTCTTTCCTTCTGCTTTAAAACTGCCTTTTTTAGGTCAGTAGTCATTGTGGGTAGGAAGAGCACAAGCTGAGAAGACAAGTCTGCCTTCCTTTAGAAACCAAGACCAAAAGTTACTTTTTTTTTTTTTGCAAGAAGGAGCTGTGGGGTTTTTTTTTAGTCCACCATGGAGAGAATTATCACTTTAATACTACAATTTTTTTTAGTGATCTGGAGCAGTTCACTGACATCAAGTATTACCACTGTTCTGTGATCCCAAAATAAGTCTCGCCTTGTTGTGATAATAACTTATTTGGTGAGATGACTGCTTTCCCAAGGAGAAAATGTGACATTTAACCCTCCCCCCCCCCACGACCCAGAGTTAAGTCTGTTTTTCAAAAGGAGCCATATGAAGTACATCAGCTCTCCCTAATGTTAACCAACCAGTTTGTTTCTGGAAGAGATTGTTAACTGAGCCTTCTGCTTTGCTGGGACTTGTAAGATTATCTACACAGTTGTAGGAAGGCTTAGAGTTTCTTCACAATCTGAATAGTCTGGGGGATCAGCTCTGAGTTTTAGTTTTACGGACTTTTGCTGTGCCCTGCTCACTTTGCAATGCTGTCCTGAGCTCCAACACTGTGGCTTGTCAAACCACAAACAGTAGGTGCAGACAGCTGGGTGTGCTCAGGCTTGTGGCTTTGCAATTCATGAGTTCCTAGCAAAACAAGCAGAGGCTGTAGGTTTCTTCTTCTAGTGCTCCAGATCTGGATGCCTATAAAAACTGAAGACTGACCCAGGAAAGTGAGTCTCAAATAGTATTACTAAATACTGGGTGACTTACCTGTAGGCTGAAAGCAGCACCTGAGGCTTTTTTCTCCCATCACTAAGCTGAGGCACTAAAATGAGATGAGATTGCAAAGCTTTTAAGTGACACTGCAGCAGTGAGGGCAGGTAGAGCAGCAACCCTACTCTCTTGTACCTTTCTTGTACCTCTTCCTTTGGGGTGCTGCTGTGGCACAATAAATTGGAATCATAATGCTGTTGTGACATACTGTGTACTTACCAAGGTTCTTCAGCATAACATAACATTATTTTGTCAGTGTAGCCCTAATGAGGAAAGTGGCAGGTATGTGCAGGCTTTGTTCTTTCTGTGTGCTTTGTGAGTAAGCCTGCACCTACGCGCCCATGACACCAACAAAGTGCCTTTTGCATAGGTCTGGAAACCTCCCTCTGGGTTTGGCTCTCTCCACAATGCATATCACTTCATCTTTTTCCCAGCTAAAACCAGGCAGCTCCTCTTCAAGGCAGGCTTGGGAGTCAGGTGCCTGCTGTACAAAAATGCTGGTTTTTCTGGCATGGCTGGCCTCTTTTCTTCATGTGTCTGCCATACAAGAAATGCTGGTTTTTGTGTCACAGTTGGCCTCTCATTTTTCTTCACTGATACCTGAGCCCTTTGGCACCCTAGTTGGTATGCTTTTTGCTGAGCAGCTACAAGGGATATACCTTCCCTTAAACCTTTGCTTAGCTCCACTCTCTTTGTCATGTGTGAACCTTCTAAGCTTTCCCTATTTTTTTTTAATAGCAAGCCTAGGAGGCTTGAGAAGCCAGCCATGGGCAGCAGAGCTGTGCCTGCTTCCGTAGCAGGGAGCAAGAGCTCTTGGGCTGCCCTTGGGGAGAGTGTGGGGCTGGGGCAGTTGGGTTTGGCTGCTTTCTGTTGGAATGCCTTCTGTATTCTCACTGAAAATTTACATTAGTAAATGTTTTCCAGTTTCTTGGTAAGTCAGGAATGTTGTTCACTTCTAGAAGGAACTTCTTATCAGAGATAAGGCTTTGGTTTTTTTTCTTTTCATGCATGCTTCGCCTAACCAAAACTCCAGACTTTCTAATCTTATTGCTCACTCTTAAGTTTAAATTTTTAATGTCTGCTGCAATGCATGGTAGTTATATGGTCTTCAAAGGAGAGAAGGAAGAGCTGGGAAACATACTCTCCAGCTTTCTAGTTTGTCCTAGTTTCTTTTTTCTGCATGCAAGATGACCCTAGGTTTTTTCTTTTTAAAGTGGGGAGGATTCAGTTTGTTCAAAGCAAACTGTTAGCATTTGCCTTACCGGAGTGCAATTCCCTCTTTCTTGCAACACTTCTGCGGTGCCTACTGCCAGATGTTTCATCCAGAAGCTAATTTATGCACACAGTGAATTACTGCAAACACAGGCACCAATGTTAGAAGGAACTTGGAGACACACAGGCAGAGATGGTAATAAAATAAAACTAAATATTACCTAAAACTTGATGGCATTGTTCCAGACCAGTGCACAACAATGTTGCTATTTCAACAGCCTGTGTTTTCCTTGTCCTGTCAGCAGGGTAGCTTACTGGATTAGTTTTATCCTGGTTTACAAGACCAAGCACTCCTAAACTCTGTACTGTGGTACACTGAACTCTTACCAGTCTGTTTAATACACTAAAACTTGTAGCTGGCCTTACAAGTTACTTCTTGTAATACACTTGTCCTTCAATGTGACGATTTAAGATCACTAAGCCATGCGATGTCATTGCAGTCACCCAGAATAAAACAGTGGGTGGAGGGGTCAGTGGAAATACTGACACTTGGCACTTTGGTAAACCTTGGGTTTTTCCAGTAAAGAACAAGAATGGCATTGTTTTTGTGTGGCGTTGTAGTTTAATGTGTAAATGTGTCTGTCAATGAGATGCCTCATGTTAGGAACTAGTTTGTTCTTGTTTTGGTATCCCCATCCTTTTATGCTGGTTCTTTGTCACCACCTCCTTAAATAACAGAGCTGTATCCTGTGTTTACTTCTGATGTTGTTACTACTGCAACGATGAATGTATTAATCGGTATTATTTAACAAGGCTTCCTTGTTTTTACAGCTTGCAGGGACAGCAGTTCTTGCAATTGGACTATGGCTTCGGTTTGACTCACAGACCAAAAGCATCTTTGAACTGGAATCCAACAACACAACATTTTACACAGGTAAGCTAGGAGATAGGTTGGGGTGCTAGGTCACACTTTTGTGCCCTGATTTCCAGACTGCTTAGAAAGCCTTGTCTTCTTCGGAGGCTAAAAACAAAACAGCCCTTAACAGACCTGGTGGGGCAGAGAGCAGCTTCCCCTGGCTGGTGCAGGGGGCCAGCCCCTGTTGTGAGCTCTTGTGCAGACTGCAGCAGTGTCATGCTGGCGGTTTCTTGGCTCTTCATGCATTGTGTATCATGCCATCTTTTTCGCAGCTTAAAACCTGCAGTTCTTCTTCGGATGCTATTGGTAAGCATTTTGTAATCCCGGGACTCCTGGTACATACAGACGTCTCTTCCTGATGCTTCTCACAATGAGTCAAAGTTTCTCTAAACTAAATGAGTAGTCACAGATGACATGAATAACTAATTTTTTTCCTCTAAAGTGACCAACCTGAGCTACCCAAAATGACAACTCTACTGCCTCTTCTCTCAAAAGGAGCATATGTACTATTGTGTAACTCTTATAGCCCCGTGTATGCTAATTTATACTAAAGATAATGGAAAGGATGCACAAATATCTTGGTCTATATGAGCAACTATTACAGGCAACCTAGATCAAGGTAGCTTTAGTTAGGCCAGGTGGAAGTTATCCCTTGATATATTCTGTTTTGCAAGATTACCAATTAGGGGAAAAACACTCATGTTTTCAGTTTGTTACTCTGATGTTGTAGGAGTTCCTAACTAAATTGGATTTTATCCTAACAGAAGAGATCAAGATCTTAGTTACTTTTAGGCTTGGGCAGAGGAACATGCGTGTCTTTGGTTGTTGTCAGCTGCAGGTGCTAAAATTATGGAATTATGGAGTTGCGCTGGTTAGAGACCATAGCTGGGAATACTGAAATGCTTGTGTGATTTCATGAAGAGGCCACAGGCACGCAGACAGCTTATCTATGAGAAAGCTTGTATTTCACCCTTGATATGCTGGCATGGTAGCAAACTGGGTTCTTGCAGCTGCCAGGGAGATTTCCAGATGCTTTTAACTGGACCTTGGAAAGGGAACAGAAATCTAAACTTAGCTATTGAGCTGAATATTTAACAAGACTTGTTTTGGGTAGTCTAAAACAACTCCTCAGCCTTCTAAAAGATAAAAGTTTTGTGATATGATACTTAAACTACTGTCTGAATGCAGCCAGTGAGACCTACCTGTAATCTCTATAGGTTAAACTGATTTTTGTAAAAAGTTTAATAGGAATTGCTGTTTTAATGTATTTTTCTGGGGTTACTGACTGCAGTTTCCAATAGGAAATTGAAAGAATCTGTCCATTTGTACCTAGTAACAAAGCAAGTTAGCACGAAATCTTTCTATACTGCTGAAAATAAACTGAAATGAGAGGTTCTGATGGACTCTTCTTTCAAAATGGAAAAAGTTTAAGCTGGAGTAAAAAAATCAGTGCTGGAATTTCCTGCTGTTTTTATAAGAAATATCAGGCTTAATCATTTACATACCCTTAATCACGTAGATGTTTATTTTGGCAGCCAATCTTATTGGTTTGCATCTAGAAAGTATCATTTGCAAATGCTTACGTATGGCTTTCTTTAGTACTGATTGTGTCTCTGAAGGCCAGAACTGTATTTTTGTCTATATTGATAGAAATGTCATACTCATTCTACAAGCTTCGTGCTGATTCTTTGTCTCATGTTTCACCACACCAGTATAGTTTCTTGACATCCTTTGGGATTTGCTTTGCTCACTGCATCTTGCTGCTTTCATCAGCTAACAGCTGTAATGCTTAAGCTGGCACTTTGCAAGCTTAGGAGAGAGAATTGGGCATAAGTGGAGACTTTTAGCCTGGAGATGTTTGCCCTCTATGCTACAGCACATTCACTATGTAAAATCTGGGCAGAATGGTGTACAGGCTCAGCCACTTGATATGGTTTGAAGAAGTAACTGCTTTTGCAAAAGCAGAAAGTGCAGGCTACTTGTAGTTAGAGGCTGTCACATTAGGCAGCTGCAGTGTAGACTGTACCACTGTGACTGGTGGAATAATTCAGTGTTTCCTGATGGAAAAGCAGGGTAGGAAAGCACTTAAAGCCTTATGACAGATAATTCTGATGCCTTTTAAAACCTGTTCTCCTAGAGGTAGCACACTTTGAGAAATCTCAGATGTTGATAAACCACTAGTTCCAGCTGTCTCTAACTGGAGCACACTCTTCATCTGAAGATAAGTTGATAGCTCTGGCTCTGAGCCAGTTTTAAAATGTGTCTTAAAGTTGGTCTTAGATGGCTTTATCTTGCCCATTTTCTACAACTTGTGAAACTGCCGTAGTGGTACACATTAATTATTATGAGTTGAAGTTTGTATTTATCAATACATATCCCCACAGATTTTGAGATGTGCTTGCTTTGAAAACTAAGCACAGCAGTTTGTTTTGTTTTGGTTTTTTTTGTTGTTGTTGTTTTTTGGTTTTTTTTTTGCTTGGAACACCTCAGTAAAGAAGCCTAAACCTTGGCAAAAGCTACAAATGCTATTTGTGGAGCAGCTAGTTTTATACCTTGCTGTTGAGGCCTCAACTAGCCTGTACACATGTCTCTGTTTTCCTTCTCCCTAGGAGTTTACATCCTTATTGGAGCTGGTGCACTTATGATGCTGGTTGGTTTCTTGGGATGCTGTGGTGCATTGCAGGAATCTCAGTGTATGCTTGGCCTGGTAAGTATTCAGAGTAGTGTTTAAATTTTTTAGCAGCATGATGAGAAAGGAAGGAAAATATTACTGTGCGTTCAAGTGCAGCAGATGCTGATTCTTTTGCCTCCACAATGTTTAAACTCATGGTCACCTACATAATGTTGAAATGTTAAATACAGTTTCCATTTCTGGCCCTAAATACACATTGTTGTATTTGAACACAGGGTGACTTCAGGAGTTAGTGACATATTCAGACATTGAAGAATCAAGACTCGGAGTATGTGTGAACACAGAACTAAAAGGTTGATAAGAGTAATGCTATTTATTAAACAGTTTGTCCTGAATTCTAAAGGCTGTGCAGTCTTTAATCTTTGAGACCAGAACCACAGTATTTGATCCTAGAAACAACAAGCCTCTACTGTTCATAATCACAGGATGAGCTCTTCCAGTTGACAACTGCTCTGCAAGCCAATTATTGGAGAGCAACCTCATTGTTTTCAGACTGGAGGGGCCAGCAGAGCTTACTGAGTTCATGCATACCTGTACACTTGTAGAACTACTCATCCAAATAACCAGAAGACTTAGTTAATAAAAGACTACTGATATAGCCAGTGAAAGAACAGTTCCCCTTCTGTGTCATGGAAGAAGTTAATTTCATATATTTCTTGCAAAGTGATGCTTCTAGTGCTTTGTTGTGATTCTGAACATCTTTTTAAAGAGCCTTTAAATGGTAGTGTATTTTGGAGCTGGTAGTCATTAAACACAGAGATGACACTTTTATTTCTGTTTTATGGGATACACAACAAAAAAGTGACCACTAGTTCTCTGGGAGTTGGTGGCAAGCTAGGTATTAAGTAATAACTCCTAAAGCAATAGGAGCAACAAACCAGAGAGAATTGGTGTCAGCTGTTGTGATGTGTCTGAGTGACCTGGGCAACTTCAAAGTCTGAGTTAACAGATGATTGGTTTTAATTAACACTGATCAAAAAGGACTTCTGCTTGGAAAATGCTACCAGGCTTTCTGATGCTCCTGGGAATAAGTGCTGACCCAGTGCAGTGTGTCCTTTCCTAGTCTTACCAGTGTTTCAGACCTCCAACTGGAACCTGGTTGAGTGACTGTTCCCAGAAGGCTGGATGCTGGGGACTGGTCAAACTTGCCGTATATGTGAGTGATGCTGTTTTCTCATGCTGTGGTCTTAATTAATAATGTGGTCTTTCTTTTCTAGTTCTTCCTCTTCCTTTTTGTGATTTTTGCCCTTGAAATTGCTGCTGCAATCTGGGGATTTGCAAATAAAGAAAAGGTAGGCTGCTCTTAAAAGTTGGCAGGGTGGTGGGATGCTGGAACAGGTTGCCCAGAGAAGTTAGGGATGCCCCATCATCGGAAGTGTTCAAAGTCAGATCAGACAGGCCTTTGAGCAACCTGATTGAGTGAAAGATGCCTGTGGAACAGGGGGTTGGGCTAGATGGTCATTGAAGGTCCCTTCTGACCCAAACCATTCTGCGATTCTGTAACTGTGCCCACAACAGGTTAGCAGTCTACTGAAATCTATACCAGTACTAGTCAAATCCTGATTGCCCAGAGAATTTGGGGGAGAGGAAGATGCACTCTAGCAAAACAATACAAGCAATTAAACTCTAATATTTAAAAATGAGACTGTAGCAGAGAAGCCAGAATCCAAGATGCTGTTGTATGCTAGAGATGCTCTCTAGGCAGTACCTGGCTGAGCTGTGAATTGAAGCAGGCCATCAGTGAAGCTTTAACATTTCTAGATAAGAGCTGGGTCAGCTATGAGCTGAATGTTTCTGCATCTAAAACATGACTGATCTGGGCTGCCCCCACACAAGCAGTCAAGATGCTATTTTGTTTCAAAGTTAGGTGCTTCCTGATCAGGGTTGCTTTTCTGCTTCTATTATGCAACCTCTGGGGTACAGAAATGAATAGAGAATATTTTTTGTGTAACCAGTGGGCAAAGGCTTGGTTCTCTGTCCTCCTAGAAGCTCAGATTTGGAAGAGAAACTGATCTTATCTGTTTAGGTGTGTCTTTTGAGTATACCAATTAGGCTTGAGGGGTGAGAAATGCTGTCCACCCTCTGTTTCCACACTCTATTTCTACATGTCAAAAGGATGAGTATTGTAGATTTCAGAATTTTTAATGATTGACTCACTCAAAAGTTTTCCATAATTAAGGTAAAACATTAATACACCACAACTCTTTGCTCTCCTGTAGGTTATTGAAGAGTTAAAGGGCTTCTATGTGGAAACCTATGAAAAGAGATCTCAACCAGCTGCCAGAGAGACCCTGAAAGCATTTCAGTTAGCTGTAAGTACTGAAGTACTAAGTTTATACTTAAACTAGACAGTAATGCAGCTTGTTCACACTGTTCTCCATGTCATCCAGTCATCTGTACAAATCTAGAACCTTACTAACTAATACTCCTTTGGTTTCTTCTAGTAACAAATTTCAGAGATCTTTTAGTGTAGTATCAGTGAATTCAGTATGCTTTTTCGTCCCTCCAAGCCTCTGAAATGCAAAGAACTAGTTGTTGTTTTCCTAAACGAACTCAGCAGCAAGCTGGGAAACTAGATCTATGGAACTGAACTAGAGGCACCGTAATATGCATATCTGAATGTCTATGAGGAGTTCATCTTTGTGTCTATACGGAATACAAGCTGTCACCAAAAGTAATATGTGTATACTTAATGAGATCTAGCTCTTTCTGTCAGAATCTTGTCCTTTAATGCAATAAAGGCTTTTTAAAATTAGGTTTATAGCAGTCACATTGACAGGACTTCTCAGCCAATTTGCATAAGGTCTGTAATAAAGCCTAATGTAATCTATTTCTCCTTTTTACCAAATACAGAACAAAAAGGATTATTTAACCTGGTTCTCTTTTCCTGTTTTCTCTTGTAGCTAGACTGCTGTGGTCTAAAAGGAGGTATTGAGGCGCAGTTCATGGACACCTGTCCAAAGAAGACCATGCTTGAGTCATTTTCTACAGTGGTAAAGCATTGCTTAATTCACCAACTGTTCTGCCCAATGAGTAGAACAAGAAATGTTTCTGAATAAATCTTCCAGTCCATGGGAAATTCCCACATCATACCTGCTTAGCAACCTATTTCTATAGTCAGTCAAGTTGTGGAAAATCAACGTACTGTTGCTGTGGAAAGAACAATCAGGGTAAGAAGGAAACCTGAACTTGGACAGGAAATGTGCAGTCTTTGTGTCACCAGACTCACTGGCGTGATGGACAGCAAAGGCCAAAACCTCATGGGGGAAAAAAAAATACTAGTGTTCTATTCTCCTGGCTGCTCCTATTGCCAGAGCACCTTCCTGGTGCTGCACGGGAGCTGTTGACACACCTTCTGGTTAAGGAGAAGTAGAGCATGGGGTGGGAGCAGGTTTGAACTTTCAGCAAGGAAAAGGAGAGGATCATGATGTGTTGGTGGCCTGCTTAAGTGAGTAGGTCACTGAAGCCAATTCTCTGAATCAGATTCCCCTGTTGAAATATTGCTGCAAATGTATGCTACAGATACAGGAGAGGCATCTTGTATAGTTCTTAACTACCACTTTTCCTCTTTCTTACAACTGTCTTGTGCTCTTGCTTTGTACTCCAAGGCAGCCAGTATGAGTCTTCCCATAGAAAATAAGGTTCTTACAATACAGGAGTTCATTTAATTACTGGATTTTTTTTCACATTACTTCCTTTTACTACAGATGATTTTGTGCCTTCAAATAGCTGACCACATGAGACATTTCAGTTTGTGTTTAGACTGTCTCTTTAGTCTTGTCCATATAATCTGCTATGGCTATATGAGAGTAGCTGAGACAGCATGCAGGTTTTATTGTTTGCTTTTATTCTGCTAGGTGTGTTCTAACTTAATCTGTTGGCTTCATCTTCCAGTGTGTTTATGGCCTAGTCCCAACTGTAGAAAAACAGACTGCAAGATTAAAGGAGTGTAATGGTGTGGCTGATCTGTGTGCCTCCAAGAAGCAGTGCTGTATTGATATTCTGATTTAACCGATTAATTCTTGCCAGTATATCCCTTTAATCCCCTTTCCTTCTGGACTGGATAAGGAACAACTAAAGAAATAAGTGGTTTTCAGCAGCTCACTGTAGTCAGCTGCTGGGATAAGTAGGACAGGAGTTAGGATGTGATTTTGACCAGCTACCAGGCTCTTAAAGATTTACACCTCTGTGAAAGCTCCTTGGGTCTTTTCTTGGCTACTGCGTGTCTTTGCTGGGGAAAGGACTATACTTAAATACTTCTTTAGTTGCAATGGGAATTAATTGTCCTGGGAGCTTCAAACTGGTACCTCTATGAATCTTCCTATAGCTTAGCATGCATATGTGTGCAGCTCAAGAAATCCTGTAGTTCCCATGCGCTGTGTGTTCGTAAGGTGTCCACAAAATTAGGATAGCAGTTAGAAATATCAAGAGTGGCTTCAAATGTCTTGAGAAGGGCTGAGCAATTTAAATGGTGACAGCCAGTAGTAACAAGCAAAGTCTGGTACAACTGCTGTTGGTCCTGATCTACCTCATCAACTGCAGGTGTGCTGTAGCTAAGGCACAGTTAAGAGGTTTAGATACTTGAATAGATTTAAACTTCTCCACCACCTTTTGTCTTGGAACATCCCTGTCTCTCTTTAAAAACCTGAAAATAAAGGCCAATTCAAAGCATTTTCCAAGGGTGAGTCTTCATCTCCAGTGCAAGCAGACTTGGTCAAAGGGGCTAGCATCAACCAGCAGACTTCAGCTTAAGCAAGCAAGCAGAAACAAATCTTTTGTATGTATGAAACACTAATGAACCATCTGTTTCTTTTCAGTCATGCCCTGATGCCATTGATGATGTCTTCAATTCCAAATTGAATGTGATTGGAGCAGTTGGCCTTGGCATTGCTGTAATAATGGTGAGTTTCCAGATTATTTAGAGGGTAGCTGTATGGCCAAAGGATACTTAGAGCAGAAGTCTGTTGAACAGTGTCTGGTGTGGCTTTCTACAAGCCCATTCCACTAATGACAAGTACTGGCAGGATCAGGGTGTGTGTTGCAGGGCCTTGAGGCAGTGCAGAGGGTGGAGTGTCTTGGACCTCCCTTCTTCTGCTTTGGATTAGGATCTGCCTCCCTATAGCTTCACCAGTGAGGTTGTATCAGTGGTGCATGTATATATAGGTTGAAGATGTATTGGTCATGTTGTCAGCCCACACTTTAGTCCCTAGTTCTCTCTCAGGGGTCCTTGGTTTTGTTTCCTTTATAACTATTAAAGATCCTGATAGAGAACTGAGGACAGTGCTAGTAAGAAAATTTTTGCTTTTTAGGTTTGACTTCTTGGGGAGTATGACAAGGATGCAAATATGCTGGGATGGTCAAAGATTTATTAGGAGATATGGTGGTGTATAGCTGATCTATTTTGAAATATTGAGGGTGAAGGGGATTCATGAGAATGGACTGAAATTTGGGGGTGGAGGGGCAGGGACACAAAATGCAGAACAAAGTGTTAATATGGCCTCTGGGCCAGGAAGAGCAGCTGTTCTTGTCCTCATGTTGATAGAAGAGTGTGCTTTGGTCCCCTGATTTCTAATGCATTTGCTTTCTTTACAGATTTTCGGCATGATATTCAGTATGGTTCTCTGCTGTGCTATCCGCAAAAACAGAGAAATGGTCTAAGAGCTAAAAACCCAAGACTGCTGCACTATAAACTCTATTGTCATTAACTTCAGCATTCTGAAAGCATTTCTAAAAATTTATATATTTGTTACCTTTTTAATGCTTTATTTGGTACTGATATAGGTTTGCTTTTTATGTTATAGGTTAAAATGATAAAGGTGTATCTGACTCGAGACAAATATTGTATATAAAATATCTGACTTTCTTGAAACTTATGTAATTTGGATGTAATTTATGTTGGAGACAATTTGATACTTAATAAAGAGTAAGATGTATTGTATGTTTGTGGGGGAGAGGAGATTTTACTATGCTTAGTAATCATACTGTTTGATGTATAGCATGGAGCTGAACTTGCATAATGTGCTAAATGTTAAATCACTAGGGCTTTAGTATAAAGCAGGAAATAACTCCTATGCCAATGCCATATTTGAAGGGAATTCCAAGGAATGGGGAAGATGACTGTCAGAGCACATTAGGGAAGGTATTGTCATGCCTCCTTTCCTTGGGGTGTGTGTGTGAACAAAAGCAGTTCTTAATTATATTCCTAAGATGTTACTGCTGTAACACTTTTACTGTCATCTTCCTGCAGGCCAGCAAATGATGACTGTCATACTAGTGATATGCAGGCAGTGGTACTGTGATGCAAACAGGCTGGGGTCTACCCTGGAGCCAGCTGGGCTTTCTTGTGTCAGCCTGTCTGCTGATATAACTCTGTCCCTTGGCATCTGACTTGGCTTCAGTCCCTTGACAAGGCAGATTCCCATAGCATACACTCAGGATTTCTCAGTGGCTGGCTTTGTACTCCACTGGCTTTGGAGAAACAAAGCACAATCTCAAGGACTTACGGTATGTGTGCCAAATCTCAGGTTTCCAAGTGGAAAAAAACAAAAGTTGCATGAGAAGTTGGTGTACAGCTCTGCAGTTGCTGCTTGCAGCAGCACCTAGAGCTGTGCTCTCCTGTTTCAGTTTAAAAATTGGTATGGGAGGGAGCAGAGATATTAGTGTGGAACCCTTAGCCTAAAGAATTACCAGTTTCTCCTGTACTTCTATTTTAAATGGCTTTTTAAGTGTTTTTTCTCTAAAATATTTTCTGGTGGGGGCTGCCTATGGACTTGGATCCTTACCAGCAA
Source organism: Pterocles gutturalis (assembly GCF_000699245.1). Classification (NCBI taxonomy): domain Eukaryota; kingdom Metazoa; phylum Chordata; class Aves; order Pterocliformes; family Pteroclidae; genus Pterocles; species Pterocles gutturalis. Next base: position 15,450 of record NW_010108038.1, on the reverse strand, counting down.
GTTGATGTGCTGTACCTGTGTCTGGTCTTCCCTTACAGTAGTATCTCAGCTGTGCTTCTTATCTTTGTCCCATAGGTACAACAACTGTGTCTTAGTAGTCCTTGCTTGTCCCCACCTTTCTGTTGGAAGGAGGTTGGTATTTATTATGAGAAATATCAGAATTGTTGAGGGTCAGACTGTGGCTGTAGCTCTGGACTAATGCATGAATGTATTGCCCACCTTTGTGTTACACATTGTCCCTTGTCTAAAGGGTTATGCAAACCATTCAGCTCTCCTCTATAGCACATTGTACTATTCTGTGTTAATGGAGCCTTCTTAAAAAAAAAAGTGGATTTCAAAAGAAGTCAAATGGTAATCATGCTTTTGCATGTCTTACAGAGACTGGAATGACTCCTGAAATGAGTCAATCTAATTTTCCTCCTTGGGTATATGAGAGAGCCTGGAGGAGAAAAATCTAACGTCATATGGGAATTTGAGACCTACCGTGTCCCTGAGTTTTTGAAGCACTGAGAATTAGCATTTTTGTCAGCTGTGCAACTCTGGGCATGTGACTGAACCTGACACCTAAAAGAGCTGAGGTGAATTGCTGACAGCCGTAATGAAGGTCTGTCTACTGCTGACTTCAGCTGCCCTTGGATTTATTCCTCCATGTTGGTGCACACGTTCAGGTTGCCAACTTCCAACATGGCTGTGGTCCAACACTAGCAGTGCTTGTCAGCATCCAGAAAACTGCAATGGGTTGTAAGTAGGGTGATGAGAACTAACCTGTAGGCCCATGAGATGGGTAGGTGTCTAGGTTGGTGTTTTCAGAGTAATCAGCTTTTCTGGGGTCTTCCAGGTAAATCACCTTTTATCAGAGAAGAAAGCTATTTTTTATTACTTGAAGTATTACTTTCTCTTAGTGAGAACATCAACTACAGATGTAGAGCCTGGTTGCAGTCATCCTGAGATCTGCAAGCTAGCCTGGAATGAATACTTTGCAGTAATGAATAATGATGAGTTATATGATGAGAAGTGTTACTTTACAAGCAGCAGTTGTGACCAAATCTCCTGAAGAATTTGGTTCTAAGCAACGGCAGCCCTAGCAGTCTGTGTTTGTAGCACTGTCAAAGCAGGGACTGATTTCCCATCTTCAAATTAGGTCAGAATTGTCTCAAGAAAGCTGGAGCAGAAGGTGACTTGTAATAGAAGCTCAGGTGTGCAAAAGGGATAATAGA